>NC_053025.1:24180283-24341446 GCF_003073215.2 Triticum urartu
ATATGAACAAGTTTTCATAATACAGGATTACACGAGCAAGTTCATTCAAATGTCATATCTTTTGCACACTCGTCCGCTACGAGATGGGCACCCTTCAGGACACCCTCATAGTACATCTTGGGGTGACGATGCTCCTTGCCCGCAGGCGGCCCTTCCTTCACTAGCTTCACGGCGTCCATCTTGGCCCATTGCACCTTGACACGGGCGAAAGCCCGGCGTGCGCCTTTGATGCAGACGGACCGCTTAATGACTTCCAGCCGTGGGCGAGCATCCACAAGCCGCCTCACCAGGCCGAAGTAGTTGTTGGGAAGGGCTTTGCCAGGCCACATCCGGACTATAAATCCCTTCATGGCCTGTTCAGTGGCCTTGTGCAGCTCGACCAGTTGCTTCAGCTGGTCGCTTAGAGGCATCGGGTGTTCGGTCCCAGTATACTGAGACCAGAACAGCTTCTCCATTGAGCTTCCCTCCTCGGCCTGGTAAAACTGTGCGGCATCCGACACGCTGCGGGGCAAATCTGCGAATGCACCTAGAGAGCTCCGGATTCGGGTAAGTAACAAGTAATTTACTTTCACATGCTTGCTTTGCATATAGAAGGCCTTACCCGCCTCTATCTTCTTCATCGCATCAATCTCCTGGAGGGCCTTTTGGGCTTCGGCCTTGGCACTCTTTGCACTCTCAAGGGCCGCGGCAAGCTCGGACTCTCGCGTTTTCAAGTCAAGCTCCAACGCCTCGTGCTTCGTCACGAGAGCGTGGAGCTCTTGCTGCACCTCGCCCACCCGTGCCTCTTGTTTTTCCCGCTCGGTGCACTCCTGGGCCACTTTGTTTTCGGCCTCGGCTAGCGCTTGCTTCAGGGTCGCCACCTCGGTCGTGGCCCCTGGCAAATTTACGATGATCCTGTCATTTTGCAATCGCATTATTTTTATATATATCCATAGACTAGGTACTACTTACCTTTGTTCTCCTCGAGCTGCCTCTTGGCAAGGCCGAGCTCTTCCTTGGACCCTTCGAGGTCTTGCTTCAGTGCGGCGACCTCCGCAGTCAGTGCGGCAGAGGCCAGCAGCGAAGCCTGCATACGCATATAGACATACTTATATTAGACTTCTGCGATATTGTTTGATCCTCTATTTGGCTTTTCTTTGTGAACACTGAACAAAGCATTAGGGGCTACTGTCTATGCGGTAATATTTTTACTATATTTCAAACACTTACCTCAAAGCCTGTTAGAAGGCTGGCACAGGCTTCAGTCAGTCCGCTCTTGGCGGACTGAACCTTCTGGACCACCGCACTCATAATAGTGAGGTGCTCTTCGTCGATGGAAGCGATGCGAAGCGCTCCCAGCAGATTGTCCGGTTCCTCTGGATGGATAGAGGTTGCCGGCACAGGCGTCTTGCCCCTTTTGGAAGGAGGCCGCCTGCCCGAGTCCGGAAGGTCGCCTTGAGGCGCCTCCGGGACTGTTTCCCCTCGACCCGGTGCCTCTTGAGACAACACCTCGGCATTGTCTGTCGGGCAAGGGGAGGTGGCGGTCGGAAGTGGATTGCTATCCATATCCGATGAGACCAGGGATCCGTCCGACGAGGATACATCGATATGGGTGCGGGGCGGTCTGCATAATCATAATTCGGCGTTAGGAGAAGCAGTGCGACGAAGGTATGCTATGAGTTACTCTGGTATCTGAATACTTACGACTTCGCCAGGGGCTTGGCCCTAAGCAGCCACTCGTCTCCGCCTTCGGCGGCGGTGGTGGAGTAGTCTGGAAGGAGAGTCCTTCCCTTCTTGGACCTTTCGCCCCCCCTCCCCCCCCTGCGGTTGGGGCGGCCTTCCTTTTCTTGTCTCTCCCGACTGGAGGGGGAGCATCTTCATCTTCTTCCTCGTCTTCGGGGGAGGAGTGCGTCGCGGAGTTATCGGATGATGAGCCGATAACACTTGGCGTCGGGAACTCTTTCGGGTTCCCTTGGCCTTCTTGGTCTTCTCCAGCACCTTGTAAGGAGCTGGAGTCAGCATCTCCGTCAGGAGAGCGTCCGCGGTGTCTTCGGGCAGAGGGGCCGGACAGTTAATCTGCCCCGACATTTCCACCCAGTCCTGTCAAAGGCATGGAGCTCAGACCCCACACATAGTTAAGCTAGGGGAAATAAATGTCCTACTGGATGTATAGAACTCACCGAATGCGCTGGGCGCTTCACGCTTAGCCCACGGTCCTCGGTGAGAGAGGGAGGTACCTCGGCACCGTTGAACAGCACCCTCCAGACGTCCTTGTGTGTCGTGTCGAAGAGCTCGCTCAGAGTCTGGTGCTGGGCCGGGTCGAACTCCCACAAGTTGAAATACAGTTGTTGACACGGGAGGATCCGGCGGATGAGCATGACCTGGACTATGTTGACAAGCTTGAGCTTCTTGCTTGCCATATTCCGGATACATTTCTGGAGTCCGTCCAGCTCCACCGATGAACCCCAGGATAGGCCCTTCTCTTTCCAGGAGGTGAGCCGCGTGGGGATTCCGGATCGAAACTCGGGGGCCACCACCCAATTGGTGTCGCGCAGCTCGGTGATGTAGAACCAGGCCGATTGCCACCCCTTTATGGTCTCCACGAAGGAGCCTTCAAGCCATATAACGTTGAGCATCTTGCCCACCATGGCTCCGCCGCATTCTTCTTGTTGGCCCCCCACCACCTTCGGCTTGATATTAAAGGTCTTCAGCCACATGCCGAAGTGGGGGCGGATGCGGAGGAAAGCCTCACACATGACGATGAATGCCGAAATGTTGAGGATGAAGTTCGGGGCCAGATCATGGAAGTCCAGCCCATAGTAGAACATGAGACCGCGGACAAATGGATGGAGGGGAAACCCCAGTCCTCGGAGGAAGTGGTGGAGGAAAACTACCCTCTCATGAGGTTCCAGGGTAGGAACGATCTGCCCCGCAACGGGCAGCCGGTGCGCGATATTCGCGGCTAAGTATCCGGCTCCGCGCAGCTTCTTGATGTGTCCCTCCGTAATGGAGGAAGCCATCCATTTGCCTCCCATTCCGGACATGTTTGGAGAAGGTTGAGGGGAAGGGTGCGGACTTGGGCGTTGGAGCTCGAGTGTGCAAAAACGGATGAGCAAGGAGGAAGAAGGCGTGGGTAGAGAAAGGCTAAACCTTATCTCTTTATAAGGGCGGTCGAAACTATGCTCCCCCACTAGCCTGGTAAAAGTCACTTATCCCCCAAGCGCCGTAATTGGTGGCACGGTTGGGTTACCCACACCCGTATTGATGAGAATCCCGTAATAAGGGGGACATGATCTCTGCTTTGACAAGACGTGTCAAGAAACTGCCTCGCGTTATGTGTGGGGCTAGTTAAAGGAAACGGTTCGAATAATCACCGGGCCGTGGCATGGTGTCATGTTGCCAAAACGTGTCAGCAGATTAGATTTGTGGAAATATTATTCTCTCTATGGTGGTATGTGGAACTTATTTTGCAGGGTCGGACACTATCGTTGTATTCAAATTTTTCCGTGGTGTATTCGGAGGAGGAACCCGCCTTGCAATGCCGAAGACAACACTGCGCGCCGGACTCATCGTCATTGAAGCCTGGTTCAGGGGCTACTGAGGGAGTCCTGGATTAGGCAGTCTCTGGACAGCCGGACTATATCCTTTGGCCGGACTGTTGGACTATGAAGATACAAGATTGAAGACTTCGTCTCGTGTCCGTATGGGACTCTACTTGGCGTGGAAGGCAAGGTAGGCAATACAGATATGTATTTCTCCTCCTTTGTAACCGACCTTGTGTAACCCTAGCCCCTTCCAGTGTCTATATAAACCGGAGGGTTTTAGTCCGTAGGACAACATACAATCATACCATAGGCTAGCTTCTAGGGTTTAGCCTCTCCGATCTCGTGGTAGATCAACTCTTGTAATACTCATACCATCAAGAATAAATCAAGCAGGACGTAGGGTTTTACCTCCATCAAGAGGGCCCGAACCTGGGTAAAACATCGTGTCCCCTGCCTCCTGTTACCATCCACCTTAGACGCATAGTTCGGGACCCCCTACCCGAGATCTGCCGGTTTTGACACCGACAAATATCGAGGTTATATTCTGGAATAATCTTAGTTTGACATTTCATTTCTTCATAACCCAAAAGCAAACTAAGTTCATTATAATGTGCAAGGGAAATCGAGTCATCACAATTTTTGGACACGATTCGATCATGAAACAATTTGCATTTGATATTTAAATGACCATGTTCATTGCAAAGTTCACAAGTATGGCTAAGAAATTTTAAATTTTCAGCACTAACATTTAGCCTTTCTTGCAACCATTTAGTTTCTAAATGCTTATGCCTCTTGCAATATCTATCTTCCCTATTTGCTGTGTACTTGCAAGCCCAATTCGCTCCACAAAAATTGACATGTTTATAGGAGACATTTTCATCATAACTAGTGCAATCATCATTAGTACTATGGATATTCAAGGATTTCATACTAACAACATTGCAATCATGCTCATCATCCAAAGATTTAGTGCCAAACATTTTAATGCATTCTTCTTCTAACACTTTGGCACAATTTTCCTTTCCATCATACTCATGAAAGATATTAAAAAGATGAAGCGTATGAGGCAAACTCAATTCCATATTTTTTGTAGTTTTCTTTTATAAACTAAACTAGTGCTAAAACAAGAAACAAAAAGATTCGATTGCAAGATCTAAAGATATACCTTCAAGCGCTAACCTCCCGGCAACGACGCCAGAAAGAGCTTGATGTATACTACACAAACTTCTTCTAGTAGACGTTGTTGGGCCTCCAAGTGCAGAGGTTTGTAGGACAGTAGCAAATTTCCCTCAAGTGGATGACCTAAGGTTTATCATTCCGTAGGAGGCGTAGGATGAAGATGGTCTCTCTCAAGCAACCCTGCAACCAAATAACAAAGAGTCTCTTGTGTCCCCAACACACTCAATACTATGGTAAATTGTATAGGTGCAGTAGTTCGGCGAAGAGATGGTGATACAAGTGCAATATGGATGATAGATATAGGTTTTTGTAATCTGAAAATATAAAAACAGAAAGGTAACTAATGGTAAAAGTGAGCGTAAACGGTATTACAATGCGTTGAAACAAGGCCTAGGGTTCATACTTTCACTAGTGCAAGTTCTCTCAACAATAATAACATAATTGAATCATATAACTATCCCTCAACATGCAACAAAGAGTCACTCCAAAGTCACTAATAGCGGAGAACAAACGAAGAGATTATGGTAGGGTATGAAACCACCTCAAAGTTATCCTTTCTGATCAATCTATTCAAGAGTCCGTAGTAAAATAACATGAACCTATTCTTTCCGTTCAATCTATCATAGAGTTCGTACTAGAATAACACCTTAAGACACAAATCAACCAAAACCCTAATGTCACCTAGATACTCCAATCTCACCTCAAGTATCCGTGGGTATGATTATAAGATATGCATCACACAATCTTAGATTCATCTATTCAAACCAACACAAAGTACTTCAAAGAGTGCCCCAAAGATTCTACCAGAGAGTCAAGATGAAAACGTGTGCCAACCCCTATGCATAGGTTCATGGGCGGAACCCGCAAGTTGATCACCAAAACATACATCAAGTGGATCAATAGAATACCCCATTGTCACCAAGGGTATCCCACGCAAGACATACGTTAAGTGTTCTCAAATCCTTAAAGACTCAATCTGATAAGATAACTTCAAAGGGAAAACTCAATCCATTACAAGAGAGTAGAGGGGGAGAAACATCATAATATCCAACTATAATAGCAAAGCTCGCTATACATCAAGATCGTACCACCTCAAGAACACGAGAGAGAGAGAGAGAGATCAAACACATAGCTAGTGGTACATACCCTCAGCCCTGAGGGAGAACTACTCCCTCCTCGTCATGGAGAGCGTCGGGATGATGAAGATGGCCACCGGTGAGGGGTTCCCCCTCCGGCAGGGTGTCGGAACGGGTCTAGATTGGTTTCCGATGGCTACGGAGGCTTCTGGCGGTGGAACTCCCAATCTATTCTGCTCCCCGATGGTTTTAGGGTATATTGGTATATATAGGATGAAGAAATACGTTAGGGGAGCCACGAGAGGCCCACGAGGGTGGAGGGCGCGCCCCCTGCCTCGTGCCTTCCTCGTTGCTTCCCTTACGTACACCCCAAGTCTTCTGGATTGCTTCTGTTCCAAAAATAACTCTCCTGAAGGTTTCATTCCATTTGGACTCCGTTTGATATTCCTTTTCTGCGGAACACCGAAACAAGGAAAAAACAGAAACTGGCACTGGCACTGGGCTCTGGGTTAATAGGTTAGTCCGAAAAATAATATAAAAGTGTATAATAAAGCCCATAAACATCCAAAACAGATAATATAATAGCATGGAACAATCAAAAATTATAGATACGTTGGAGACGTATCAATCACTCCAGAGGCCGAATGGATGGCAAAACAAGGCTACAAGTGGAGTGATTCTGAGGAGGAGCCCATCCCCGCTGTCGAGTCCGACTATGAGCGTGCGAGTGACTACTCCGCTTGAGCCACCACTTGTGTTGTAGGTGTCCTATCTACCTTTTTTGTAGCTTGATGTCAAAGGGGGAGAGAGAGTGTAGGGATTTGCGTGTGTGTCATGTCATGTTTGTGTTTGCTTTGCTTGTGTTTGTTCCGTTGAACCTTGCTTTCTTTGGTTTGGTTTGAGCTTGTGAGACTTATCTATCATATGGTCTAAGACATATGCACTCTATCTATCGCACCTTATTGAGCTTATGATATCTTGTGCTATTTATATTATGCTCATATTTACTATCTTGCTTAGTGTCAGCCTTATTATTGCAAGATATGCCATGTCTATAAAATATAGGGGGAGTGTTGGTCCTAGTATGTGTGTCGTGCAGTCCAAAGCACTTATCTAGATAGCACACATCTAGTGGGACCGTCTATATTTTAGAGATGTGTGGTTTGCTCTTGTTCTATATTTTCTCCCGTGTGCAAATCCCGTATTGTCATCAATCCACCAAAAAGGGGGGGTTGTAAGGGCATATTTATCCCTAAGGTGTTTTGGTGATTGATGACAATGCGTTTGCAGACTAATCGTGTGCCTTGAGTATTTCAGACATTTCATCACTAGCACAAGACGGTCTGGTGCCCCTCGAAGACTATTGAAGACGACATTTTTCTATGTTTCTTTCCGGTGGATTTGAGTCGTAGGAAAGCCGTACTATTAAGAGGGGTCCGCTTTGGAAAGGTTTGGGTGGAATCATCACGTACACGTTTACTCCTTTGCACCGCCTTTCCTTTAGCACTATGGAGCATCCTCCGTTTCTTCATGTCTATGCAAAATAAGGATTCCTAGTGTTGCTATTCTGGGGCATTCAGTAGTACTGCTCTTCGGAGCGGTAGTACCGCAGGCCCCTGCAGTAGTACCGCAGGTGCTCACGGTAGTACCGCTCCTTAGGAGCTGTACTACCGTGGCCTCTGGCCAGGCTCAGCTGCTCGTGCGGCTGTAGGGGCGGATGTAATTTTTTACATCCGCGCCCTACGCGGTAGTACCACGTGCCATGTGCGGTAGTACCGCGAGTCCTGGCCTGGCACAGCAATATGAGCGGAAGTAGGGCGGATGTAATTTTTTACATCCACTCCCTACGTGGTAGTACCGCGTACCTAGTGCGGTAGTACCGTGTCGGACTTTTGCACTGTTTGAAACTCAGCGGATGTTGCCACAGATGTTCCTTTATCTATCCGCGCCCTTCCCAGGCTAGTCCAATCCTGCCTTGCGGTAGTACCGCAAGGGGGAGCGGTAGTACCACGCCAGCGGCAGTACCGTCCTCAGCTTCTATGCTACAGGCCTGGGCTAGCTCCTGCCGTGGCAGCGGTAGTACCGCGGGTCAGCGCGGTAGTACCATGAGCCCTTGTGGCAGTACCGCTGGTTTGGTGCGGTAGTACCGTAGGTCGCGGGCTGGTTAAGTGGATAACGGTTGGATTTGTCTCTCCGCTATATAAGGGGTGTCTTCTTCTCCGAGTTGACCACCTCTTCCAACCTTAAGCTCCATTGTTGCTCCAAGCTTCATTCTCGCCCGATCTCTCTCCCTAGCCAATCAAACTTGTTGATTTTCTAGGGATTGCTTGAGAAGGCAACAGTTTTCGAGGGTAGAGTATTCAACCCAAATTTATTGATTCGACACAAGGGGAGCCAAAGAATATTCTCAAGTATTAGCAGCTGAGTTGTCAATTCAACCACACCTGGAAACTTAATATCTGCAACAAAGTGTTTAATAGCAAAGTAATATGATAGTAGTGGTAATGGTAGCAAAAGTAATATTTTTGGTATTTTGTAGTGATGATAACAATAGCAATGGAAAAGTAAATAAGCGAAGAACAATATATGGAAAGCTCGTAGGCAATGGATCGGTGATAGAGAATTATGTCGGATGCGATCGATCATGTAACAGTCATAACCTAGGGTGACACAGAACTAGCTCCAATTCATCAATGTAATATAGGCATGTATTCCGAATATAGTCATATGTGCTTATGGAAAAGAATTTGCATGACATCTTTTGTCCTACCCTCCCGTGGTAGTGGGGTCCTAGCGGAAACTAAGGGATATTAAGGCCTCCTTTTAATAGAGTACCAGACCAAAGCATTAACACATGGTGAATACATGAACTCCTCAAACTACGGTCATCACCGGGAGTGGTCCCGATTATTATCACTTCGGGGTTGCCGGATCGTAACACATAGTAGGTGACTATAGACTTGCAAGATAGGATCAATAACTCACATATATTCATGAAAACATAATAGGTTCAGATCTGAAATCATGGCACTCGGGCCCTAGTGACAAGCATTAAGCATAGCAAAGTCATAGCAACATCAATATCAGAACATAGTGGATACTAGGGATCAAACCCTAACAAAACTAACTCGATTACATGATAAATCTCGTCCAACCCATCATCGTCCAGCAAGCCTACGATGGAATTACTCACGCATGGCGGTAAGCATCATGAAATTGGTGATGGAGGATGGTTGATGATGATGACGGCAACGTATTCCCTTCTCCGGAGCCCCGAACGGACTCCAGATCAGCCCTCCCAAGGGAGTTTAGGGCTTGGTGGTGGCTTCGTATCGTAAAACGTGATGAATCCTTCTCCTTTATTTTTTCTCCCCGAACACGAATATATGGAGTTGGAGTTGAGGTCGATGGAGCTCCAGGGGGGCCATGAGGCAGGGGGTGCGCCCAGGGGGCAGGCGCGCCCCCACCCTCGTGGCTAGCGTGTGGGCCCCCTAGCCTTGATTCTTTGCCAATATTTTTTATTATTTCCAAAAATAATCTCCGTGGAGTTTTAGGTCATTCCAAGAACTTTTGTTTCTGCACATAAATAACACCATGGCAATTCTGCTGAAAACAGCGTCAGTCCGGGTTAGTTCCATTCAAATCATGCAAGTTAGAGTCCAAAACAAGGGCAAAAGTGTTTGGAAAAGTAGATACGATGGAGACGTATCATCGTTGTGGACCATTTCTCTAAGATGGCACATTTCATCCCTTGCAACAAGATAGATGATGCTTCACATGTTGCTAATCTCTTTTGTAGGGAAATATTGCGTCTACATGGAGTGCCAAAGACGATCATCTCGGACCGCGAAGTCAAGTTCCTTAGCTACTTTTGGAAGACCCTATGCGCCAAGCTCGGAATCAAGCTACTCTTCTCCACGGCGTATCATCCACAAACCGATGGCCAAACGGAGGTGACCAACCGCACACTCTCCGCTCTACTTCGAGTACTCATCAAGAAGAACATCAAGGAGTGGGAGGAGTGTCTACCTATCGCCGAGTTCGCCTACAACCGTGCAAGACACTCAACAACCGGCAAGTCCCCCTTCGAGGTCGTCTACGGATTCAACCCTTTGTCCCCATTGGACATCCTTCCTCTGCCACTACAAGAGCGCATCAATATGGACGCAATTGCACGCATGAACCATCTCAGGAAGGCGCATGAAGATACAAGACAAACCATAGAGCGGCAAGTGCAACGACTTGCGACCAAGCACAACATCAACAAGCACCCTATGGTATTCAACATTGGAGATCTTGTATGGCTACACCTTTGCAAGGACCGCTTCCCCCATGAACGCAAGTCCAAGCTTCGACCACGAGCGGATGGACCCTTCAAGGTGCTTGCACGCTACAACAAGAAGCATACAAGATCGACATTCCACGAGACAAGTACTCCGTGAGTGACATCTTCAACGTCAAAGATCTCTCTCCCTACCATGGTGATGAGGATTTCAATCCGAGGTCGGATCTTCCCCAAGGGAGGGGAGATGATGCGGAGCATCCTACAGTCATCCCCATGGACCTACCATCGCCCCAACAAGAGCCAAGAGGACCCATGACATGAGCTAGAGCTAGATCTCTCGAGAACGAGGTGACTTCCTTCCTTAGTGATATTACATATGATCCTCTTGAGACATGGCTACTACCTAAATCCGAGACATTGTGCATGATTAGGTACCAAGAGGACCCTCCCTAAGATGCACATGAAGATGTACAAGTCTCCAAGTTCACGGATGAAGAGGAACGCCGAGAGAAGAAGAAGGCAGCTCCAGGACCCGGACATCCGGCCCCAAGCCTGGACATCCGGCCACTGGAGACTTCCACCACAATAGCCTACCAGTCGCCGCCGCGCATCTACAGGCCCCGGACATCCGGCCCGGCCCGGAAATCTGGCCTCGAGCCCGGATATCCGGACACCACCTTCCCTAGAGCGACATGGCCAACTTCACCAGCCCGGGCATCCGGCCTCCATAGCCCGGACATCCGGCCCTCCGCGAACGCCCGGACGTCCGGCCTCCCCTGTCTGCGCACAGTGTAAGGGTCGAGGCCTGTTTACCCCTTCAACCCCCAAGACTATATATACTCCTCCTCGTCCTACTTTCTAGGGTTAGCAAAGTATTAGCTCATATTTTCGTGTGAGAGCTTTGCTCATCCACTTGGTTACCTTCTCCTTGGAGATAGCACCTCCTCGAAGAAGATCCCCTAGGCGGATTCAAGACCCCTTTACGGGAAGAATCTCAAGACCTCCTCACGGAGAAGATCGGCTACCTTTTGTATCTGTGGCACCCCAGCTCAGAGAAAACCGGAACGCCCCGAATTCCAGCCCAGCGATCAAGGTGAAGTCTTCTGGAATACGACACTGCTTAGTATAGAACAAACCAGCTCTCTATTACAACACGAATATGAATGCAAGGGTTCCAATATTACAATGAATAACATCGGCTCGGCGACACTACGCCAACTACGGTTGCTCTATACAAGCAGCATAACAACTAGAAGCAGCGGAACAACTACAGGCAGCGGAACAACGAACGACAATGATGGACTCCAATCCGTAGGGACTCTGGCTGGAACGTTTATCCTAGCTCGCGAACACGGGAACAACACCAAACAAGCAAGCAATCCAGGCACGACCTGCAAACTGGCATGACACGCCAGGTCAGTACATTGAATATACTTGCACGCTCACAATAACCAGAAGCATTCAAGACAAACAACAGCATGTCAACTACAGGTTAAGCAGGAATTATCATGAGATCATCAGAAAAACATGGCATGAACAACCTAAACATAATACTGCTAGAACAATATGAGCATGACATGAACATATAAATCTGACGATACCAGCATGCAACATAATGACACTATATGAACCATTTATTATGCTCGGGTTACCTCGTAACCAAACGGTGATCTTTCCGACGATCACAACCATGACCAACGGTGATCTTTCTGGCGATCACAACCATGACCAACACTTGGTCTCAAATAGTGATCCTTCCGGCGATCACAACCAACTTATCTCGTCATCGAACTGTGGTTGTTATTAAGCACATTATTATTATTATTACTATTGACTCACAGTGTGACCAACACGAAATGGGCCCTTATCCGCTGGCATGGCTATCGATAGATTTAATATACACTTTGCAGAGGTTAGTACACTGTACCCACACTACGGAACCCATGGCCTCGCACTCCCATTCGGGTGGACCAACGGCGTTCCGACAAAACCGATCTACTGCCATGACACTCTCCCAGCCACTCCGACTCACTCCCCACTGGGCTAGTCCTGGGTGGCCCCGTGTCTACCAAAGACACAACGACCACCGTCGTGGCCCAACATAAACGTCCCACACGGGGACCCGGATCCATAACAACAACAACGGGCACACAAGGTTATGTCTGCTTACCGGGCCAGGGTACCGCACGCCCATAACCTTCCCTCGTTGAAGGCACTGGCGAGAGGCACGACAATAGACCCAATTAGGACCTTCCCATAAAGGTAAGCGTGGTTGCACTGGTCAGTTCGATATGGTGGCACCATGACTCAGCCAACAGTTGTTCAAGTTCAATTTAATCCACTTAAACTTGAATGCAAATATGCTGAGCCATGATAAAATACATGATGCAATTACAATGCATGAGCATGATATCAACATAATCATGAGAGAACCACATAACTATCCACCATATCAACAATGAATCATATCCAACTAAGCATGGCATACTGACTAGCATGAACATCATAAGTACATACTTCTCTGAAACATAGCATGACCACTAGCATCAACAATAAATATCATGCAAGACATATCAACAATGTCACCATGCAAGCATTTAACCAACTGGATGCAATGGAACATGCATAGCAACGGTACTCGGGACAGACGACAGTCATGCACCGAAAACCATCACCAACATCAACATGTACTACTAGCAAGCATAAGCATATGAAATGAATACTAGCAACTAGCAGGGCATGCTAACCAGGTGCATAACAACATAACAAGAAAGTAAGCACTAGCCAAGAATCATTACCGAACAACGATAACCATATTTTAAACAAGCAAACATTTAATAAATATTCAAGTTCAAAACCATGGCTACTGCATGACTATCATGCAAGTGGGTATTGTGGCTTTCCTGGGGATGAAGAAACCACCGGGAGGAAGTGCGGTGAAGCCGCGGAACGAAACGTCGGACAGTTCTTTCTCGGAGGGGGCTGATTAGAGGCAAGGGCAAAATGGTCATTTTCACTGTGAAACCACCTAGTGAAAATGTTACCAAAAGATAGAGCTCGACGAGACGAAGAAGTAAGCGCTGGTTTCACCTCAATCGGAGTTACAGTTGCAGAGTTATGAGGTGTAGAAGATCAGGGACCAATCTGTGAAATATTATGACCAACGGGTCCCTGAGTGGATAAGGCAGAAACAGATTTGAGAAAATACGCTTTCTGACATAGAAAACGTACTTCAGGCCGAAGTGGAACTAGAATACGCTTTCAGAGAGAAGAAACCGTACTCTGGGAAACACGTTTCCACTTGCCACGTGGGATGGAGGGGTGTGCCACTACGCGTGGGGTCAGGGAACATGCCGAGCCCAGCGGCAGGGGCGCTGGCCTCGTCTTCTTCCTCCTGCTCGCTCTCCCCCGAGCGAGGCACAGGAGCAGCGTGGCAGGGCGATGGCCGGCGATGGGGCGGGCTGCTCCGACCGTCTCCCACCCGGCCGAGACCACCGGCGGTTGCGGGGATGCGCGGCGCACCCGTCCAGAGGCAAAGGGGCGCCGGGGAGGAGTGGAGGACGCGGGGACGGAGGAGAACCGAGAGGCAGGGGCGGGCGGTGGTGGTGATGGGCAGGGGTCTCTGGCGGCGGGGAGGCGAGGTGGAGGGCTTGGGGAGGCTCGCCGGAGAGTGGTGGAGGCTCCGGTGGCGACGGGAGGGAGAGAGGAGCACCGGATGGGCTCAGTTGGGGTGGTGGCCGAGAACAACGGCGACGGCCAAGCTCTGGGAGGCGCGGCCAGAGGGACTCCGGCGACGAACTGGTAGGGTGGGGAGAACCACGGGAATGAGGGGAACACGCAGGAGGTGGCTAGAGGAGGGGAGGTGGACTGTGCTCGCTGGAATCAAGAAGAAACCGCGGCGGCCATGGCGGACAGAGGTGATCCGAGGCGAGGTGGGGGCACTCCGGTGGACTAGAGAGGCGAGGGAGGAGTGAATGAGCTGCGGGAGAGCTCGCTTCATGCTTATATAGCCGAGGGGAAGGCTCTGGATCTCACAAGCGAGCTTGAGCAGTGCTCTAATGGAGGTCAGAGGCGGGGCATGGCACGGGCACTGTTCTAGCGGCGCATTGATGGCGAACCATGACGAAGCAGTGACGCAGGGCGATGCAGTCGAGCACGGTCGAGCTCCAGGACATGAATGGAGGTCGAGACGAGGAGGGAGGAGAAGAGCACAGTGGCCGGAACAAGCCATAGCACGCGTGCAGCCATGACACACGCGCACTGGCGCAAGCGGCGCTCTTTGGCGTGGCCGACCATGTCCAGTAGATTGACCTTGGTGCTCTTAGTCCAAGTGAAGAAATAAATCGGTCCAGGGGCAAAGAAGAGATTTGCACTTAGCTCCAAAGTAAATCAGTAAGAAGGTGTTTGTAACTTGTTGTGGTTAAACCAGCTTGGTAACGTGGTAAAGAGTTTGTCTGGCGGTGATCACACACCAGTGTGATTTTGATCACCAAAAATCAGACTAAGAGGAGGAGTTTAGATGAGGGGTGTTATAGAAAGTGCAAACCTGGCCAGAATTAGAGATTTTGATGATACACTCACATACTTGATTGCAATGAGCTGAAATTTGGCATAGAGGGGTTATATTATGATATGAATCTGCTTTAAAAGTTTCATGCCATTTGGAAATACCAAAGTGACACTTGCTTCACAAAGCTTCATTCTGGACAGAAATTTGGAAAAATTGCACAGAGCAATTGGATTAGCTAATTGAGCTCAATATTGCTGGAAGGATTTTATAAAGGTAGAAGCATGTCCCAGTAAAGTTTCAGCTCAATTGAAGCAATATAAAATATAGTTTCTTCACAAGCTGAAAATCTGATCAGAAACTAAGATTTGGGGCTGGGCTCACATAGATGAGTTACAAGAGCTCATATTTGGTGGAGAGTCATGATAAGATCATAGGAAGAACCTTGCAAAATTCCAACTCATTAGGATATGCCTAGCTTGTACTTCCTTCACAATCACTTCCCTCAGACAGGAACTTTGAAAAATTGTTCAGGAATATTTACTAAAAAAAATTGAGTTGAATTTTGACATAGGTCAATTATTTGGACAGTAAAAGATTTCCAAGAAGTTGTTCAAATGGGCAAAGATAAATAGCACTTACTTCACAATGTGCCATTTAGGACAGAATAGGAAATGAATTTATTGAGCATGATGGGAAACATGGCCAATGATATATTTTGCCATATTTAAGGAAGATATGACCCAAACAATTTATGAGAATAATTTGGGAATTTTAGGAGTGACAAAAATATAGGTTGCTTCACAACCTAGGGTTTTAAGGGCTATTCCTTTATCAGAAAAGGAATATTCCCAACAAAAGAATTCTGGGTTAGGTCAAGGATGGAAATGACATGATCTTGGGATAATGAAGTGGGTGACAAGCCACTATAAAACCTAGGAAGACACGATCTTCCCAAGTTTCAGAACCACATAGCCACGGAAAAGCAAAACAAAACAGGAAATCCAAGAAAATCAAATGAAAAAGAAAAGGGCAAAAATCTAGGCTGTTACAAACCTTCCCCCCTTAAAGAAATCTCGTCCTCGAGATTTGGTTGCTCAGGGTTAAATAATTTTCCTGACTTGAAGAAACCATTTCCAACTCGGGTTTCTTTTATTCATAATATTTCCACTCAATTGGATCTGACTGTCTGTCTTGATCGGGGGTGGTTTGCTTTGTCGTATCTGACATTCTGACAGGACGTACCTCATATGTTCCTATTTATACTGACTCAAATTTTCTTTTCATATCTGTTGGCTGAGCTATCATCCGAAATATTATTTTCACGGACATATTTTTCCTTCTTGATGTTGATCCTTGCTGGTAATGTTATTCTCGTATCGAGTACCGAGAATATTCCATGGAGTTGGGGAACACTTCTTCCGATGGAACAAAGAATTCCTCGAATATATGCATGCCTTCTGGGTCCAAAACAGTGATGTGGATCACATATGTTTTGCTAACGGATTCTGACATCTTGCAGGAGTTTCTGACTTATCTTGACTGGCTTCACAATCTTGAGTATCCAAGTTGTACCAAAGGTTTGACTGTCGCTTGTCGTGACTGGTAGAAAAATGCACCATCTCCTAATGATAAGATTTGCAGACTTGACCGGTGGTGATCTTGGCAAAGAATCCCATCCACACAGGCTATTCTTTTAATTGCTTCCCCTATGCGAGAGATAACAATCCTCAAAGTATATGTTTTCACTCTGATTCTTCATTTTTGCCAGTATCTCCCTGGGATAACAGTCTGTGCGATGCTCCATCGCAGGTGTTGAGGTTAATATATTGAGTTGTCCATGAGTCTGACTAGATAGACTCGGGTATTCAATGCTGTAGTTCTGAGCATACTGTGGACTGAGCTGGTTGCCTCGCTATGAGATCCTTACCACAATGGAGTATACTTCTTAGGTGGATATTTGCTTGGGTTTGCCGTGGGATAAGACGGTCTTGGGCATCCACATTTTTCACATAATAACTGGCATACCTATATTGTTGGTCTTGCTCTTTCATTATTACTTTCTTCATATGGATCCTCAACTAGAAGAGCGGGGCATTATATATATCCTTGATTATTTTCGCGCCCCTGAATACTGTCATGTACAATATCTGGCAATCATACCTTGGTCTGGTTCATGTTTTGAGCCTCGGTATATTTATCCAGCTCATGTGTGGTTATACAGATCTCAATATTGTTGTATATTATGCCGGACAGTGACAAGGTTAATAACATCATATTGTTGGATGTGTGGGACTGATCTTGACAATCACTGCCAAGATTATTGTCTCAAGGTTGTCTTTCCTTCAGGACTTGTTGATCATGGCATCACTCACTGGTTTTTATTTCTTGAATAATCGGTGAGGTTGTCGGATGTGTACTGTGAATTCTTCCTTGTGTGAGAGACTTGCATGGACTTGGCAGCATACTGAATGAACTAATATCTAATTCTCGAGGCATACCTCTGGCCGATTTTTGTTTCAGACCAACTGTTGCATATCTGCCACTTGGAAAACACTGCCATATGCTGACAATTCATAATATAATGTCTTGTACCCGCGTCGTACAGAAGAAGACTGGGCAGTTTGCGTTCGGAAACAACTGGGGTATCGTGCTGAGGAAGACTTGGTGGCTTATGCTTGAAGCCTTCGGTGGATATCTTATTGAGGAAATCGGGGTACCGTACCTCATAAGCTTCCCCCCTTAAAGACTTTGCTAGGGAAGACTTGGTACCTTATGCCAGAAGCTTTTGCAGTATTTTATCGAGAAGACTGAATATCTTGTATGGGAATCCATTCATTCCCTACCGATGCAGACTGGGAACCTTATCTTTGTACACTTCGTCAATAAATTGTGGAGAAGGACGGGACTGATCTTCTTGGTGAATGGAATGACATATATACATTTTTGTCAGTACGGCAACTGATTACTTATATGACAAGAATTGTCTGACTGTCCTTACTGAATTCACCATGCATTTGGACTGACCTATGGGTGTCGCAAGGTTTTAATTTTGCCTTACGGCAGATCAATCATTGTGCATAGCCCATACCTTTGACTTGAAATGCACTGTTGATCCAATTTTGTCCTCTTCCTGATTTAATCTTTGCTGCGATAAAGTGTATCTCTGACAGGTACTTGTTGGTGAAGGTCTGATCATACTACAATTTGTATCCGGACGGATGTCTGCAATACAATGCTGTCGGCTGAAAACCTCATTGCTTTTAACTGAATTTCTTGGTGTATATCTGTACTGCTTACGACTCCTTCTGATCCGGTGTCGGTCGAGGAATAATTTCCATAAGGGGGTAACACCGAGGATTTAAAACAAAGAAGCACGAGAAAACGATTTATTGCAACAAAGCACACAGCAAACAAGCTACAAAGCTGCTCCACACAGGCACACACAAGCATGATACTACAGCGGGTGCACAAGCGCTACACGAAGGACTACATCCTATGCTTGAGCAAACGCTCACGAACTGACGAGGAAGCTAAGGGAGTAATGAGTGGAACCGCTGACTCTGAAACTCCGGATCGACGAGACGAAGGAGTTGGAGAAGCTGGCGGAGACTGAGGTAAAGTGACACCAAGCAATCTCCTGGCTCGAATGGCATCTCAGACTAACTCAGAAATAAGACTATATGCAGCAAACAAATGCAACAACCAAATGCAGTAAGCAAGGGCAACAACCAGACCCTATACTACCGTTTTCTAACGTTCCAGTGGACTAGGAGGCTCTACAGCCAGACCTGCTCTGATACCAATCCTGTGGCACCCCGGCTCAGAGAAATCTGGAACGCCTCGTATTCTAGCCCAGAGATCAAGGTGAAGTCTTCCGGAATGCGGCATTGCTTGGTATAGAACAAACCAACTCTCTATTACAACACGAATAAGAATACAAGCGTTACGATATTACAATGAATAACATCGGCTCGGTGACACTTCGCCAACCACGGTTGCTCTATACATGCAGCATAACAACTCGAAGCAGTGGAACAACTACTGGCAGCAGAACAACGAACGGCGATGATGGACTCCAATCCGCAGGGACTCTGGCTGGAACGTTTATCCTAGCTCGCGAACACGGGAACAACACCAAACAAGCAAGCAATCCAGGCACGACCTGCAAACTGGCATGACACGCCAGGTCAGTACATTGAATGTACTTGCAAGCTCACAATAACCAGAAGCATTCAAGACAAACAACAGCATGGGAATTACAGGTTAAGCAGGAACTGTCATGAGATCATCAGAAAAACATGGCATGAACAACATGAACATAATACAGCTAGAACAATATGAGCATGACATGAACATATAAATCTGACGATATGAGCATGCAACATGATGACACTATATGCACCATTTATTCTGCTCGGGTTACCTCGTAACCAAACGGTGATCTTTCTGGCAATCACAACCATGAACGACGGTGATCTTTCTGACAATCACAACCATGACCAACACTTGGTCTCAAACAGTGATCACTCCTGCGATCACAACCAACTTATCTCCTCATCGAACCGTGGTTGTTATTAAGCACATTATTATTATTATTATTATTACTGTTGACTCACAGTATGACCGACACGAACTGGGCCCTTATCCGCGGGCACGGCTATCGATAGATTTAATATACACTTTGCAGAGGTTAGTACACTGTACCCACACTATGGAACCCATGGCCTCGCACTCCCATTCGGGTGGACCAACGGCATTCCGACAAAACCGATCTACTGCCATGACACTCTCCCGGCCACTCCGACTCACTCCCAGTGGGCTAGTCCTGGGTGGCCCCGTGTCTACCAAAGACACAACGACCACCGTCATGGCCCAACATAAACGGTCCCACACGGGGACCCGGATCCATAACAACAACAACAACGGGCACACAAGGTTATGTCTGCTTACCGGGCCAGGGTACCGCACGCCCATAACCTTCCCTCGTTGGAGGCACCGGCGAGAGGCACGACAATAGACCCAGTTAGGACCTTCCCATAAAGGTAAGCGTGGTTGCACTGGTCAGTTCGATATGGTGGCACCATGACTCAGCCAATAGCTGTTCAAGTTCAATTTAATCCGCTTAAATTTGAATGCAAATATGTTGAGCCATGATAAAATACATGATGCAATTACAATGCATGAACATGATATCAACATAATCATGAGAGAACCACATAACTATCCACCATATCAATAATGAATCATATCCAACTAAGCATGGCATACTGACTAGCATGAACATCATAAGTACATACTTCTCCGAAACATAGCATGAACACTAGCATCAACAATAAATATCATGCAAGACATATCAACAATGCCATCATGCAAGCATTTAACCAACTGGATGCAGTGGAACATGCATAGCGACGGTACTCGGGACAGACGACAATCATGCACCGAAAACCATCACCAACATCAACATGTACTACTAAGAAGCATAAGCATATGAAAGGAATACTAGCAACTAACAGGGCATGCTAACTAGGTGCATAACAACATAGCAAGAAAGTAAGCACTAGCCAAGAATCATTACCGAACAACGATAACCATATTTTAGACAAGCAAACATTTAAGAAATATTCAAGTTGAAAACCATGACTACTGCATGACTATCATGCAAGTGGGTATTTTGGCTTGCCTGGGGATGAAGAAACCACCGGGAGGAAGTGCGGTGAAGCCGCAGAACGAAACGTCGGACAGTTCTTTCTTGGAGGGGGCTGATTAGAGGCAAGGGAAAAATGGTCATTTTTCATTATGAAACCACCTAGTGAAAATGTTACCAAAAGATAGAGCTCGACGAGACGAAGAAGTGAGCGTTGGTTTCACCTCAATCGGAGTTACGCTTACAGAGTTATGAGGTGTAGAAGATTAGGGACCAATCTATGAAAAATTATGACCAACGGGTCCCTGAGTGGATAAGGCAGAAAAATATTTGAGAAAATACGCTTTCTGACTTAGAAAACGTACTTCAGGCCGAAGTAGAAATAGAATGCGCTTTCAGAGAAAAGAAAGCGTACTCTGGGAAATACGTTTCCACTTGCCACGTGGGATGGAGGGGTGTGCCACTACGCGTGGGGTCGGGGAACGGGCGGGGCCCAGCGACAGGGGCGCTGGCCTCGTCTTCTTCCTCCTGCTCGCTCTCCCCGAGCAAGGCACAGGAGCAGCGTGGTAGGGCGTTGGCCGACGATGGGGCGGGCTGCTCCGGCCGTCTCCCACCCGGCCGAGACCACCGGCGGTTGCGGGGCTGCGCGGCGCACCCATCCAGAGGCAAAGGGGGTGCCGGGGAGGAGTGGAGGACGCGGGGACGGAGGAGAACCGAGAGGCAGGGGCGGGCGGTGGTGGTGATGGGCGGGGGTCTCCGGCGGCGGGGAGGCGAGGTGGAGGGCTTGGGGAGGCTCGCCGGGGAGTGGTGGAGGCTCTGGTGGCGACGGGAGGGAGAGAGGAGCACCAGATGGGCTCGGTCATGGTTGTGGCCGAGAACAACGGCGACGGCCAAGCTCCGGGAGGCGCAGCCAGAGGGACTCCGACGACGAACTGGTGGGGTGGGGAGGACCGCGGGAAGGAGGGGAATGCGCAGGAGGTGGCTAGAGGAGGGGAGGTGGACTATGCTCGCCGGAATCAAGAAGAAACCGCGGCGGCCATGGCGGACAGAGGTGATCCGAGGCGAGGTGGGGCCACTCCGGTGGACTAGAGAGGCGAGGGAGGAGTGAATGAGCTACGGGAGAGCTCGCTTCATGCTTATATAGCCGAGGGGAAGGCTCTGGAGCTCACAAGCGAGCTTGAGTAGTGCTTTAATGGAGGTCAGAGGTGGGGCATGGCACGGGCACTGTTCTACTGGTGCATTGATGGCAAAACACGACGAAGCAGCGATGTGGGGCGATGCTGTCGAGCACGGGTGAGCTCTAGGACATGAATGGAGGTCGAGACGAGGAGGGAGGAGACGAACACAGTGGCCGAAACAAGCCAGAGCACGCGTTCAGCCATGACGCAAGTGTGATCACCACGCGCACTGGCGCAAGCGACGCTCTTTGGCGTGGCCGACCATGTCTAGTAGATTGACCTTGGTGCCCTTAGTCCAAGTGAAGAAATAAATCGGTCCAGGGGCAAAGAAGAGATTTGCACTCAGCTCCAAAGTAAATCAGTACGAAGGTGTTTGTAACTTGATGTGGTTAAACCAGCTTGGTAACGTGGTAAAGAGTTTGTCTGGCTATGATCACGCACCAAGGTGATTTTGATCACTGTCGGGTTTCGGGTTCCGGCAGACCCTTGAGGTTCGAACACTGGGGTGCGCGCGGAGATTTCGCTTCCTACCTACCTGCACCCCTCCGCCTCGCTAAGATCTAAGCAATGGAAAGAACAACACGAATGACACAGGATTTATACTGGTTCGGGCCACCGTTGTGGTGTAATACCCTACTCCAGTGTGTGGTGTGGTGGATTGCCTCTTGGGCTGATGATGATGAACAATACAAGGAAGAACAGCCTCGCGAGGGTCTGCTCTTGGCTGGGGCGATGAACTGTTGGGAGGAGTTCAGTCACCCTTCTCTCTCTCTTTCTCTCCTTTCTTCGTCCCCCCTGATCTGTGGGTGGCTGGTCCTATTTATAGAGGCCCTGGTCCTCTTCCCAAATATCGAGCGAAAGGGAGCCAACAATGGCGGGCTAATTTGAAGGGGAACAGCTAGTACCAGCTATCTTGACAAAAGTAGTCTTCGCCTGCACAAAGCTCTAGTGGTGACGCCGTCTTGGGCTCCACAATGACCTCCGTCATGTAGTCCTCCTGGTCTTGGTCTTGTTGCACCGAAATGGCAACCTTTGCCCGATGCCTCGGTACTCCGCGGCTGCGCTTGCTCCCTTTGCACCAAAGAGGAAAGGAGGACGCTGCGCGGGCTGGCACCTGCCTGGCGCCTTCGGTCGTCATGGCTTGCGTCACGGGCACCTCGTGAGGTACCCCGCCTTGATCTCTCCGCCTCCTCGCGAGCCAGCCTGATGAGGCCGTGCCTGAGGAAGCTCCGCGTTGTCCGCCCCGCAAGGCTTGGCCCCTCGCGAGGGTCTTGGGTCTGTGTTGGTGAAGATGGGCCATGCTGGACCCCCCTTTGAGCCACGCCGCAGGCCGCAGGCAGGCAAGTCTGGGGACCCCCGTTCCCGGAACACCGACAGTAGCCCCCGGGCCCAAGGCGCGCCCGGACTTGGCCGTGCAGGGAGGCGGAAGGGCAAGGGTGAAGCGCCGCGGGCCCTAACAGCCTGCGGCCTTGGGCGCCGTGTGGCGGTTCATTGGACGTGGGCGGCACTGCTCCCCCACGCCTTCCTGATTTTGCGCCATGCTAGGCGGACTCGTAGTTGTACACAGCTGCTCCCCTTTCTGTCGCTCGAGCGCCCTCTGTCCTTCCTCCGCTCGAACTCTAGCTTCTGTTTTCAAGCCAATCTCGAACTCCCCCCCCTTTCCATCTCCATGGCTCCGACGAAGAAGGGAAGAGGGAAGAAACCCATGTCTCCGCCTGGTCCGCCGCCGTTGGCGGCCCCCGCCGAGGGCTTAGGCAAGGTCTGCTCGGCTCTGGCCACTATCTTCAACGAATGCGGGAGGACGACGGCCTGGCCTGCGTCCCACTCCTCCATCAACAGGACAATCACCGAGGTCCCGTATTTCGCCGATGCCCTGTGGGCGGGTCTGGTTCCTCCCTTTTCTGATTTCTTCAATGCCGTGATTTCCCATTATCAGATCCACATGATGCATCTGGGTCCTGAATCCATCACCCTCCTTTCGGTCTTCACCTTTGTTTGCGAGGCTATGGTGGGCATCCTTCCTTCAGTTGCCTTATTGCGCCACTTCTTCTCGCTGCGCCTTGTCGACCCTACCCAATGCTGGGCGTGCGTGAGCTTCGTTGCCGCGTCTGAGACTGCGGCCTCGGTGATAGACTTCAAGCTCCCCCCGCCCGCGGCTGGGTTCCGCGAGCGGTGGCTGTATGTGGACGCAGGGGTGCCCAGCCCCCTGCTAACGAAGCCAACTTCGCCTGCTGTCCCCAATTGGGCTGGGGCCAGGAGACGCTTGAGAGCTCCCGGCTCGTCTTCGTCTGGCACCGCTTCGCGTTCTTGAGGTCGCTCGGCGTGACAGTGCCCAAGGTGGTGAAGGAGTTCCTGCTACGCCACGTTGCTCCTCTCCAATGCCACTCCTGCCGGATGTGGGCCTTCAGGGGGCGCGATGATCGTATGAGGATCCAGGAAGAGGACTTGACTCCTGAAGTGCTGAGGACAGCGCTCTTGAACCTGACTGGGGACCCCAACCCTGGCAGCATCCAGCAGGGAGGGGCCTTGATGTACCTCTGCCAGAGCAGGGGCGATTTTGTGAAGCAGATGCCTGTCTTTGATGAGTGGGGGCCGCGCCCCGCCAGCCTCCAGGGGCCTTGTGAGAACCCAGTGGTGGTGACCGCCCTTCCAGTTGGCCAAGGCGGCTCTTCCTCGAGCGGCGGAGCAGGGAGGCATGAGGCGCCAGAGGCCGAGGGGGCTCCCGGTGGGGTGACGGCGCCGGGTGATGCTCATGAGGGAGCGGCTCTCGGGGCCCGTGCCACTGAGGCTGAGGGTGACGAGCAGCTGCTCTCAGCGCTTGTGACTGAGGCCCCTGAGGCTCTGGCTGCTTCCCTTGGTGAGGCGATTGGTAGCGCGCATCAGGCAGGCGCCCCTGACGCGGATCGCCTTGATGCTCCGTCTTCGTCGCAGGTTGATCCCTGCGCCCAATTCTTGGGCCGCTTCCGCGTGGACTTTGAGGCCCTCCGGAAGAGAAGGGAGGCCCTGGGCGACGATTACCCTTGTCGCCTGCTGAAGCGCAGGAAGTACTTCGCCACTGATGAGTAAGCCTTCTCATTTCCCAGCTCCCGATCCTTCTGTTGCTTTTACTGACCCTTGCTCCGCAGGCCCCTTCCAGCCGAGTTTGCGGAGACGGCTGAGGTGTCGTCCCCCTTGGCTTCGCCCCCTCCATCGCCCTCAAGCGCCTCGAGCAGCAGAGCCCTTGTGGTGAAGGCGATCAAAGAGGCGGACCGTCCCGAGGCGCATCGTGGCCCTGCGCACCTCGCGATCCTCTTCCGCAGGCCTTCTCATGGCATAGCTAGCCTGCCGTGGGCTTCCCGCCTGGTCGTGGACTGCGATTGGCTGAGGCGCTCCTTGCGTTCTTCACCTGGGGACGGGCTGGCCCCAGGCCGGGCTTCTGGCGTGGCATGCCTGACCGTCGCGAGGGTGCCAGCCCACAGCCCCCAGCCCGGAGGGGGGGTGCTGGCTCGTGGCCCCGGCACTTGCTTGGGGCAGATGATGGCGTGGAAGACGTGATCGAGCGCGCTCGGGAGCGTCGCGCTCTCCGTCAAGGATTCCTTCGAAGGGCGGCTGACGCGGTAAGCCTGCTTGGTGAGGAGCTTGCTGATGAAGACGCGCGCCTTGAGGCCGAGGGCCTGCGCCTGGCTGCAGAGAGGCACGAGCTGGAGGGCGCCATCGCCCTTGCGCGCCGCCAGCGCGATCTTGACGACGCAGAGGCCAAGGCGTCGCTGAGGGCCTCTCAGGGGGCTCGATCTTGGGCCGCTGAGGAGGCCTGGGAAGCTGACCGGCGGCGAATGGCGGCGGAGGAGCGGGCTCGGGAGCTCCTGGCCTGGTGCCACTCACTGGAGGAGCAGGTGGAGCTGCGCGAGGCAGCCCTCGCATCGATGAAGGTGGCCTCTGGCGACTCAGCAGAGCTCCAGAAGCGTGAGGAGGCGCTGACGCTGGAAGCCGCCGAACGTACCCGCGAGTACGAGCGTCTGGAGACGAGGGAGCGCTTGGTGACGCAGGCGGAGGATGATGTCGCTGCACAGGAAGCCCGCATCCTGGAGGAGGTCGGACGTCGAGTGGCGATGGCGCATTTGAATCTCGAGCACGAGTTCGAGGAGAAGCTGGGATTGATCCGGGCCGAGGCTGAAGGCAGGACTGCTGCCTTGAGAGCCAAGCTGGAGGGGGCGACATGGCAGGCTGATGCTTTCCGGGCCGCCCTTGAGGTGGCGCAAGGTGAGTTAACCACCTCCCATGCCGAGGTGCTCCTTCTTTGCCAGCGGGTGGAGGAGGCTGAGGCCGTCGCGCTCCAGAATGCGGATGAGATACGTCAGCGGCGGATCCTGGAGTATGAGCACAGCCCCATGCTCACCACGCTCCGGGAGAGAGCCAACACAGCCTTGGGCAACATCTGCGGGGCGGCTGTTGGCGAGCCGCATGTAGTCAACTACGTCGGCAATCTTTAGTTCTTCACTGACGTGGTGACGCAGCTGGAGGCGCGGTCGGTCAGGGCTGATAGGTTGGTGGAGGAGAGGAGCCGCGCCCTGCTCGGGCGTGCCTTTTCTCGCGTCTTCAGCCATCTCCAGGACATGGATCCCCACTTCGATTTCGACGTCGCCATCGCCCCAGTCCCCCAGGCCGCCTGAGGCGACCTGGCGCGCTGGGTGGAAGACAATGTGGATGCTCTTGTCAGGGCCTTCGCTTCAGACAACAACGGCGTGGTCGCGGCTGCCGACGAGGGCGGTGTGACGCACGGCCCTGGCACCGCTGGCGGCGGCGCGGACAGCGATGGCGAGTTCAGCGGCGCCAGCAGCGGCTCGGGTGGTGCTCTTGAGGACGCATTGGGGGATTTATCCGACTGATTGTGCATCGTTCCTACTTCCTTGCCCTGCATGAATAGAACTCGGGTTTTGGCCTGATGGCGGTGAGAGCATTTGGGAGGAGGAGCCCCTTATGTAAAACTTGTGTTCATCGTATTAGTAGTCGCTACATTGCCCATGCGCCCGCGCCAAGTGGTTGGCTTAAGCGACGCGCTGGTCGGCTAGTTTACCTTGGTCCTGTGCTGGCCCTGAGGCAGCCTGTGGGAGGTTGTGGTGTCCCGAGTGTTCCCTGATTGGATCCGTAGGACCTGCAGCAAAACACCCTCCTGAGAGGACGCGGCGGCGGCAGTCTGGGCTGCGCGCAATCTAGGCCTGACCCGGCTCGCGAGGGGCTCACGAGGGGAGGCAGCTGAGGCGAAGTGGTAACCAAAACGCGAGAAATTGCTCGAACGAGACTAAGCACCCCTTCCCCGAACACACGCAAATCTCAAATTTGAATCCAACTTGAATCCAGCGGGGGAAAGCGACAACCAAAGGGAAAAGCAACGAAAGCAGACAAAAGGCCACGTCCGGCACCTAATCTAGTCTTGGACGTCTTCTCACCAGCGCGGAGCTAAGTGCTGCCGCTGGGCGTGGGAGGGAGCCCCAGGGCCTGAGGCCGGCACCCCTGAGACTCCGAGGCGTGTACAGCTCCACTCATTATTACGTGAGAGTGTCACGGGGCGGCGAGCTTCACAGGCACTGGGCCTTCTTCACAGGTACTCGCCTTGCTTCATATTGCCAGATGAGGGCCCCGCCTTGCACCACACTCTAGTGCCATCAACGACGACCGGAAACCAGGACGCCGCCCGATGGGGTAGAGCGGTCGCCAGCGGTTCCCCCGACGACCACGAGTCCTCCGCCAGGAGCAGGCCCTGAGGCACCTCCCCAGCAGAGGGCCTACCTCCTGAGAACACCTTGCTCCGAACGCCACGGTGGTGATGTCGGATCTCGGCCCCTCTCCTGCAGCCCCCTGCCCCTCCTCCCGAGGGGTAGGAGACTGTGGGAGCGGGGCAGCCGCTCGCTGTGGCGACCTGCACCTCTTGCGATCCATGGTTAGTGTATACCTGCTCCTGAAGAATTAGCGATACCCAATAATCGTTGCCTCCAGCGTGGCCGTTGGGACCGTCCTGGGGCTCCTGGAAAGGCTCAGCTTCTAGTGCCTCGTCCCCCAAGCTTGGGCTGAGGAGCGAGCCTTGTTCGCTCTCGTGAGGGTGTCCTTGGTCCATCATGAGGGGCACGTATTCCTCTGGCGCCGTCATCCCGGAGGCCACGCTGTAGTGCTCCACGTGCCACGTGGTCCTGCCTGACGCGCCCACCGTGGGGTGGCAGCGCGGCTGTCCACTGGGGCCGTTGGTCGCGTCGGGTCCTTCTTCTTCACGGACCGGGAGCGGGGGCAGCGCCGCCGCCGGTCCGGTGCTGACAGCTTCGCTGGCGTTGAAGTAGCCTTGGAGCCCGCGGGCGCGCGCGGAGCCCCCGCGCGGGCCGCCCTGGGCTTGAGATGGGAGCTGGGTGCAGAAGGGGTGAGCCCCCGAGGCGGCGAAGCCCAGGAGCTCTGCCACCCGCTCCAGCAGCACGTCGCGGCCGCCCTCCAGCAGCCTGCACTGCAGCAGCTCTCGGGCTACCGTGAGCGTGGCCCTCGAGTTCGCCTGCTCCCGGCAGGTGTACGGTGCCGTGGTCACGGCGTGATTGGAGGCCCTCGCTGCCGACCGCGCCTGCCGCGGTGTGAGAGATGTTGAAGCCTGTCCGCGTCGCCCGCGGCCCGCTGCGCCCTGCGGACCGCGAGCTGCCTGGGGCACGGGGTCGCCTGAGGCGAGCGGCTCTGCGCGAGCGGGCCACACCGCCCATGAATCTGGGTTGCCCGCCTGGTCGCCGGACATGGTGATGACAACGCGAGGGGGCACGAAGCGGTAGAAGGTGAATTCCGGCGCACCCCTACCTGGCGCGCCAAATGTCGGGTTTCGGGTTCCGGCAGACCCTTGAGGTTCGAACACTGGGGTGCGCGTGGAGATTTCGCTTCCTACCTACCTGCACCCCTCCGCCTCGCTAAGATCTAAGCAATGGAAAGAACAACACGAATGACACAGGATTCATACTGGTTCGGGCCACCATTGTGGTGTAATACCCTACTCCAGTGTGTGGTGTGGTGGATTGCCTCTTGGGCTGATGATGATGAACAATACAAGGAAGAACAGCCTCGCGAGGGTCTGCTCTTGGCTGGGGCGATGAACTGCTGGGAGGAGTTCAGTCACCCTTCTCTCTCTCTCTTTCTCTCCTTTCTTCGCCCCCCCTGATCTGTGGGTGGCTGGTCCTATTTATAGAGGCCCTGGTCCTCTTCCCAAATATCGAGTGGGAAGGGAGCCTACAATGGCGGGCTAAATTGAAGGGGAACAGCTAGTACCAGCTATCCTGACAAAAGTAGTCTTCGCCTGCACAAAGCTCTGTTGGTGACGCCGTCTTGGGCTCCACAATGACCTTCGTCTTGCAGTCCTCCTGGTCTTGGTCTTGTTGCACCGAAATGGCAACCTTTACCTGATGCCTCAGTACTCCGCGGCTGTGCTTGCTCCCTTTGCACCAAAGAGGAAAGGAGGACGCTGCGTGGGCTGGCACCCGCCTGGCGCCTTCGGTCGTCATGGCTTGCGTCACGGGCACCTCGTGAGGTACCCCGCCTTGATCTCTCTGCCTCCTCGCGAGCCAGCCTGATGAGGCCATGCCTGAGGAAGCTCCGCGTCGTCCGCCCCGCGAGGCTTGGCCCCTCGCGAGGGTCTTGGGTCTGTGTTGGTGAAGATGGGCCATGCTGGGCCCCCCTTTGAGACACGCCGCAGGCCGCAGGCAGGCAAGTCTGGGGACCCCCGTTCCCAGAACGCCGACAATCACCAAAAATGAGACTAAGAGGAGGTGTTTAGATGAGGGTTGTTGTAGAAAGTGCAAAACTGGCCAGAATTAGAGATTTGGATGATACACTCACATACTTGATTGTAATGAGCTGAAATTTGGCATAGAGGGGTTATATGATGATATGAAGCTGCTGTAAAAGTTTCATACCATTTGGAAATACCAAAGTGGCACTTGCTTCACAAAGCTTCATTCTGGATAGAAACTTGGCAAAATTGCACAGGGCAATTGGATTAACTAATTGAGCTAAAACTTGGTGTAAGGAGTTGATAAAGGTAGAATCTTGTCCTGGTAAAGTTTCAGCTCAATTGAAGCAATATAATATATAGTTGCTTCACAAACTGAAAATCTGGCCAGAAACTAAGATTTGGGGTTGGGCTCACATAGATGAGTTACATGAGCACATACATGGTGGAGAGTCATGATAAGGTCATAGGAAGGACCTTGCAAAATTGCAACTCATTAGGATATGCCTAGTTTGTACTTCCTTCACAATCACTTCCCTCAGACAGGAACTTTGAAAAATTGCTCAGGAATATTGACTGGTAAACTTGAGTTGAATTTTGGCACAGGTCAATTATTTGGATAGGAAAAGATGTCCAAGAAGTTTGGGTTCAAATGGGCAAAGATGTAACGCCCTCGATGCGGCTATATCTCCTACGTGTCGAAGCACGACTTAGAGGCATAACCGCATTGAAAGCATTGTCGCAAGTGAGGTAATCTTCACAACAACCCATGTAAATAAATAAAGGGGAAACGTACATAGTTGGATTACACTCGCCACGTCACACAAATACATAAATAAGTCATTACATTCATCCAATACACTCAGGGTCCGACTACGGTACCAAAATAAAGATCAAACCCCAAATGCGACAAAGTCCCCAATCGCCTCAACTGGGCACCACTACTGATCATCTGGGAAAGACACGTAGTAACAATGAGAGTCTTCATCGAACTCCCACTTGAGATCGGTCATATCATCTGGAACGGTATCATCGGTCCCTGCATCTAGTTTTGGAAGGAATTTGTGAGTCACGGGGACTTAGCAATCTCGCACCCTCACGATCAAGACTATTTAAGCTTATAGGTAAGGTAAAGGTATGATGTGGAGCTGCAGCAAGCGACTAGCATATATGGTGGCTAACATATTCGCAAAAGAGAGCGAGAAGAGAAGGCAAAAGCACGGTCGAACAACTATGATCAAGAAGTGATCCTAGAACAACCTACATCAAACATTACTCCAACACCGTGTTCACTTCCCGGACTCCGTCGAGAAGAGACCATCACGGTTACACATGTGGTTGGTGCATTTTAATTAAGTAAAGTTTCATGTTATCTACAACCGGACATTAGCAAATTCTCATCTGCCCATAACCGCGGGCACGACTTTCAAAAGTTCAAATCCCTGCAGGGGAGTCCCAACTTAGCCCATCACAAGCTCTCACGGTCAACGAAGGATATTTCTTCTCCCAAGACAATCCGATCAGACTCGGCATCCCAGTTACAAGACATCCTCGACAATGGTAAAACAAGTCCAGCAACACCGCTCGAATGTGCCGACAAATCCCGATAGGAGGTGCACATATCTCGTTCTCAGGGCACACTCAGATGAGACATCCTACGAGTAAAACCAACCCTCAAGTTGCCCCGAGGTGGCCCCTTAATCTACTCGGTCGGACCAACACTCAGAGGAGCACTGGCCCAGGGGGGTTTAATAAAGATGACCCTTGGGCTCCGGAAACCCAAGGGAAAAAGAGGCTAGGTGGCAAATGGTAAAACCAAGGTTGGGCATTGCTGGAGGATTTTTATTCAAGGCGAACTGTCAAGGGGTTCCCATTATAACCCAACCGTGTAAGGAACGCAAAATCCGGGAACATAACACCGATATGACGGAAACTACGACGGCAAGAGTGGAACAGAACACCAGGCATAAGGCCGAGCCTTCCACCCTTTACCAAGTATATAGGTGCATTAAGATAAACAAGATAATATTGTGATATCCCAACAATAAACATGTTTCAACAAGGAATGATCTCCAATCTTCACCTGCAACTAGCAACGCTATAAGAGGTGCTGAGCAAAGCGGTAACATAGCCAAACAACGGTTTGCTAGGACATGGTGGGTTAGAGGTTTGACATGGCAATATGGGAGGCATGATAAGCAAGTGGTAGGTATCGTAGCATAGGCATAGCAAAAGAGCGAGCATCTAGCAAGCAAAGATAGAAGTGATTTCGAGGGCATGGTCATCTTGCCTGCAAAGTACTCAGAGTTACCTTGATCCTCGTAAGCAAACTCAACGGGCTCCTCGTTCAAGAACTCATCTCCCGGCTCTACCCAAACAAGAACAACAAGCAAAAGGAGCACAATCAACCACGTGCAATGCTCAAGCAACATGATGCAAACATGGTATGATATGCGGGATGCGGTATGTGATGCATATGCATGATTTGCAAAGGAATGATTGAACCTGGCCTCCACTTGTAAATCCAAGAGTGCCATTGGAAAGGGGAGTTGATTTCGGTTGAAATCGATATAAAGATCACCGGAATTGGATGCTCGGTTTGGAAATGGCAAGCAAAACAAATATGGCACCGGTCTGTGATAATCAGCAAGTGACCAACTAAATGCATCAAGATAAATATGCTACAGCACTCAAACATAACAACAAAATACATGGCAGGGATCCACTCATGATGCTTGACAAAAGATGAATACTGAGCTATGGCTAATTCACTCATTAACAGGTTCAAACAAGCATGGAAAAAGTGCAAATGATAACAGGTTTCAGACATAGTGAAATTAACACAAGTCAGGAATTTATCATTAGGAAGCAATCTTTAGAGCATGAAAACTACATGCTACAGGAACATATCATGGCAAAGCAAGGCATGGCATGAAGCTACTCAAAGCACATAACAAAAGTCCCTTAGTGACCTTGACCCAAAAGGGATCAGAAAAAACAATTGCAAGCATGTGAACATAGCAAGAACATAAACAGATTCAGACTTGGTGAAAAAACGGGAGCATGTAAACAGATTAACACGTAGGCATGTTTACAAGCTCGATGCACTCACTACGAGGCATTGCATGACAAACTAAGCATACACCCATCAAGAAGACATGGCATATAAGCTAGACATGGCAAGAACAACAACATAGCATGCACGGATCAATAGCAACATCCTCAGCAAAATCGCTAAACATGTTAACAATCTGCCAGGAACATTTTATAGTAAAAGTAGAGCTCGATTGACTCAATCTAGGGGGCTCCATAAATGCAAACAAAGACATGGATGGATAGAGCACCACAATGTTAACAAAACATCCTTACTGATCATCCTCAAAAGAGGCACGGATCACTAGGAAACGACATGAACATATGGCATAAAAACAAATACAGGACAAGGACTTAGTGAAATTCTAAGTCCCTGAAATCAGCATCATTGAGTAAGCTACTTTGCATGCTTGTGCTAGTCACCACAAAGATCACAAAAATACATGGCATACACCCCTGTAAAGATGGCATGGCATTCTACAAAATACATGTAGAGCTCAGGATCATAGCATGCACACATTAATCATGGCAAAAATGACAAAAGGCCATTTGCTAAAACAGATCTGACATAATCCTCACATAGCCCTCTTCCAACAGCATTTCGGGCATCAAGATGAGCTCAAATGAAAATGATGCAATGAGATGAAATGATGTACTCGTCTTTGCCATGATTAATGTGTGCATGTTATGATCCTAAGCTCTACATGTGTTTTGTAGAATGCCATGGCATCTTTACAGGGGTGTATGCCATGTATTTTTGTGATCTTTGTGGTGACTAGCACAAGCATGCAAAGTAGCTTACTCAATGATGCTGATTTCAGGGACTTAGAATTTCACTAAGTCCTTGTCCTGTATTTGTTTTTATGCCATATGTTCATGTTGTTTCCTAGTGATAAGTGCCTCTTTTGAGGATGATCAGTAAGGATGTTTTGTTAACATTGTGGTGCTCTATCCATCAATATCTTTGTTTGAATTTATGGAGCAGCCTAGCTTGAGTCAATCAAGCTCTACTTTTACTATAAAATGTTCCTGGCAGATTGTTAATATGTTTAGCGATTTTGCCGAGGATGTTGCTATTGATCCGTGCATGCTATGTTGTTGTTCCTGCCATGTCTAGCTTATATGCCATGTCTTCTTGATGGATGTATGCTTAGTTTGTCATGCAATGCCTCGTAGTCAGTGCATCGAGCTTGTAAACATGCCTACGTGTTAATATGTTTACATGCTCCCGTTTTTTCACCAAGTCTGAATCTGTTTATGTTCTTGCTATGTTCACATGCTTGCAATTGTTTTTTTCTGATCCCTTTTGGCTCAAGGTCACTAAGGGACTTTTGTTATGTGCTTTGAGTAGCTTCATGCCATGCCTTGCTTTGCCATGATATGTTCCTGTAGCATGTAGTTTTCATGCTCTAAAGATTGCTTCCTAATGATAAATTCCTGACTTGTGTTAATTTCACTAAGTCTGAAACCTGTTATCATTTGCACTTTTGCCATGCTTGTTTGAACTTGTTAATGAGTGAATTAGCCGTAGCTCAGTGTTCATCTTTTGTCAAGCATCATGAGTGGATCCCTTCCATGTATTTTGTTGTTATGTTTGAGTGTTGTAGCATATTTATATTGATGCATTTAGTTGGTCACTTGCTGATTATCGCAGACCGGTGCCATATTTGTTTTGCTTATCACTTCCAAACCGAGCATCCGATTCCGGTGATCTTTATATCAATTTCAACCGAAATCAACTCCCCTTTCCAGTGGCACTCTTGGATTTCCAAGTGAAGGCTAGGTTCAATCATTCCTTTGCAAATGATGCATATGCATCACATACCACATCCCGCATATCATACCATGTTTGCATCATGTTGCTTGAGCATTGCACGTGGTTGATTGTGATCCTTTTGCTTTTTGTTCTGGTTTGGGTAGAGCCGGGAGACGAGTTCGTGAACGAGGAGCCCGTTGAGTTTGCTTATGAGGATCAAGGCAACTCTGAGTACTTTGCAGGCAAGATGACCATACCCTCGAAATCACTTCTATCTTTGCTTGCTAGATGCTCGCTCTTTTGCTATGCCTATGCTACGATACCTACCACTTGCTTATCATGCCTCCCATATTGCCATGTCAAACCTCTAACCCACCATGTCCTAGCAAACCGTTGTTTGGCTATGTTACCGCTTTGCTCAGCCCCTCTTATAGCGTTGCTAGTTGCAGGTGAAGATTGGAGATCGTTCCTTGTTGAAACATGTTTATTGTTGGGATATCACAATATTATCTTGTTTATCTTAATGCACCTATATACTTGGTAAATGGTGGAAGGCTCGGCCTTATGCCTGGTGTTTTGTTCCACTCTTGTCGCCCTAGTTTCTGTCATATCGGTGTTATGTTCCCGGATTTTGCGTTCCTTACACGGTTGGGTTATAATGGGAACCCCTTGACAGTTCGCCTTGAATAAAACTCCTCCAGCAATGCCCAACCTTGGTTTTACCATTTGCCACCTAGCCTCTTTTTACCTTGGGTTTCCGGAGCCCAAGGGTCATATTTATTAAACCCCCCTGGGCCAGTGCTCCTCTGAGTGTTGGTCCGACCGAGTAGACTACGGGGCCACCTCGGGGCAACTTGAGGGTTGGTTTTACTCGTAGGATGTCTCATCTGAGTGTGCCCTGAGAACGAGATATGTGCATCTCCTATTGGGATTTGTCGGCACATTCGGGTGGTGTTGCTGGACTTGTTTTACCATTGTCGAGGATGTCTTGTAACCGGGATGCCGAGTCTGATCGGATTGTCTTGGGAGAAGGAATATCCTTCGTTGACCATGAGAGCTTGTGATGGGCTAAGTTGGGACTCCCCTGTAGGGATTTGAACTTTTGAAAGTTGTGCCCGCGGTTATGGGCAGATGGGAATTTGCTAATGTCCGGTTGTAGATAACATGAAACTTTACTTAATTAAAATGCACCAACCGCGTGTGTAACCGTGATGGTCTCTTCTCGGTGGAGTCCGGGAAGTGAACACGGTGTTGGAGTAATGTTTGACGTAGTTTGTTCTAGGATCACTTCTTGATCATAGTTGTTTGACCGTGCTTTTGCCTTCTCTTCTCGCTCTCTTTTGCGAATATGTTAGCCACCATATATGCAGGTCCCTTGCTGCAGCTCCACATCATACCTTTACCTTACCTATAAGCTTAAATAGTCTTGATCGCGAGGGTGCGAGATTGCTGAGTCCCCGTGACTCACAGATTCCTTCCAAAACCAGATGCAGGGACCGAGGATACCGTTCCAGATGATATGACCGAGCTCAAGTGGGAGTTCGATGAAGACTCTCGTCGTTACTACGTGTCTTTCCCAGATGATCAGTAGTGGTGCCCAGTTGGGGCGATCGGGGACTTTGTCGCATTTGGGGGTTGATCTTTATTTTGGTACTGTAGTCGGACCCTGAGTGTTTTGGATGAATGTAATGACTTATTTATGTATTTGTGTGACGTGGCGAGTGTAAGCCAACTATGTACTTTTCCCCTTTATTTATTTACATGGGTTGTTGTGAAGATTACCTCACTTGTGACATTGCTTTCAATGCAGTTATGCCTCTAAGTCATGCTTCGACACATAGGAGATATAGCCGCATCGAGGGCGTTACAAAAGATAAATAGCACTTGCTTCACAATGTGCCATTTAGGACAGCATAGGAAATGAATTTATTGAGCATGATGGGAACCATGGCCAATGATATATTTTTGCCATATTTGAGGAAGATATGACCCAAACAATTTATGAGAATTATTTGGGAATTTTAGGAGTGACAGAAATATAGGTTGCTTCACAACCTAGGGTTTTAAGGGTTATTCCTTTATCAGAAAAGGAATATTCCCAACAAAAGAATTATGGGATAGGTCAAGTATGGAAATGACATGATCTTGGGATGATGGAGATGGTGACAAGCCACTATAAAACCTAGGAAGACATGATCTTCCCAAGTTTTAGAACCATGATACGTCTCCAACGTATCTATAATTTTTGATTGCTCCATGCTATATTATCTACTTTTTGGACATTATTTGGCTTTATTATCTACTTTTATATTATTATTGGGACTAACCTATTAACCGGAGGCCCAACCCAGAATTGTTGTTTTTTTTGCCTATTTTAGGGTTTCGAAGAAAATGAATATCAAACAGAGTCCAAACGGAATGAAACTTTCGGGAACGTGATTTTCTCACCGAACATGATCCAGGAGACTTGGACCCTACGTCAAGAAATAAAGGAGGAGGCCATGAGGTAGGGGGCGCGCCTACCCCCCCTAGGCGCGCCCTCCACCCTCGTGGGCCCCCTGATGCTCCACCGACGTACTCCTTCCTCCTATATATACCTACGTACCCCCAAATGATTAGATACGGAGCCAAAACCCTAATTCCACCGTCGTAACTTTATGTATCCATGAGATCCCATCTTGGGGCCTGTTCCGGAGCTCCGCCGGAGGGGGCATCAATCACAGAGGGCTTCTACATCAACACCATAGCCTCTCCGATGAAGTGTGCGTAGTTTACCTCAGACCTTCAGGTCCATAGTTATTAGCTAGATGGCTTCTTCTCTCTTTTTGGATCTCAATACAATGTTCTCCCCCTCTCTTGTGGAGACCTATTCGATGTAATCTTCTTTTTGCGGTGTGTTTGTTGAGATCGATGAATTGTGGGTTGATGATCAAGATTATCTATGAACAATATTTGAATCTTCTCTGAATTATTTTATGTATGATTGGTTATCTTTGCAAGTCTCTTCGAATTATCAGTTTGGTTTGGCCTACTAGATTGATCTTCCTTGCAATGGGAGAAGTGCTTAGCTTTGGGTTCAATCTTGTTGTGTCCTTTCCCAGTGATAGTAGGGGAAGTAGGGCACGTATTGTATTGTTGCCATCGAGGATAACAAGATGGGGTTTTTATCATATTGCATGAATTTATCCCTCTACATCATGTCATCTTGCTTAAGGCGTTACTCTGTTTTCATGAACTTAATACTCTAGATGCATGCTGGATAGCGGTCGATGAGTGGAGTAATAGTAGTAGATGCAGGCAGGAGTCGGTCTACTTGTCTTGGATGTGATGCCTATATACATGATCATACCTAGATATTCTCATAACTATGCTCAATTGTGTCAATTGCTCAATAGTAATTCATTCACCCACCGTAAAATACTTATGCTCTTGAGAGAAACCACTAGTGAAACCTATGGCCCCCGGGTCTATCTTCATCATATTAATCTTCCAATACTTAGTTATTTCCTTTGCTTTTTTACTTTGCTTTTATTTTACTTTGCATATTTATCATAAAAATACCAAAAATATTATCTTATAATATCTATCAGATCTCACTCTCGTAAGTGACCGTGAAGGGATTGACAACCCCTTATCGCGTTGGTTGCGAGGAGTTATTTGCTTTGTGCAGGTACGAGGGACTCGCGTGTAGCCTCCTACTGGATTGATACCTTGGTTCTCAAAAACTGAGGGAAATACTTACGCTACTTTGTTGCATCATCCTTTCCTCTTCAACGAAATCCAACGCAGTGCTCAAGAGATAGCAGGAAGATTTCTGGCATCGTTGCCGGGGAGTCTACGCAAAAGTCAAACATACCAAGTACCCATGACAACCCTTATCTCCCGCATTACATTATTTGCCATTTGCCTCTCGTTTTCCTCTCCCCCACTTCACCCTTGACGTTTTATTCGCCTTCTCTCTCTATCCTCCCTCTCTTTCTTTATTTCCCTCTTTTTGCCCGTTTCTTGTTTGCTTGTGTGTTGGATTGCTTGCTTGTCACGATGGCTCAAGATAACACTAAATTGTGTGACTTTACCAATACCAACAACAATGATTTTATTAGCACTCCGATTGCTCCTCTTACCGATGCTGGATCTTGTGAAGTTAATGTTGCCTTGCTGAATCTTGTCATGAAAGATCCATTTTCCGGCCTTCCTAGTGAAGATGCCGCTACCCATCTAAATAGCTTAGTTGATTTGTGTGATATGCAAAAGAAGAAATATGTGGAAAATGATATTGCTAAATTGAAGCTATTTCCTTTTTCACTTAGAGATTGTGCTAAATCTTGGTTTTCGTCTTTGCCTAAAAATAGTATTTATTCTTGGAACAAGTGCAAAGATGCTTTTATCTCTAAGTATTTTCCTCCCGCTAAGGTCATCTCCCTTAGAAACGATATTATGAATTTTAAGCAACTTGATCATGAACATGTTGCACAAGCTTGGGAGAGGATGAAATTAATGATACGTGATTGCCCTACTCATGGTTTGAATTTGTGGATGATTATACAAAAAAAAATGCCGGATTGAATTTTGCTTCTAGAAATATTTTAGATTCGGCCGCGGGAGGCACTTTTATGGAAATCACTTTAGGAGAAGCTACTAAACTCCTAGATAATATTATGGTTAATTATTCGCAATGGCATACTGAAAGATCTACTAATAAAAAGGTGCATGCGATAGAAGAAATTAATGTTTTGAGTGGAAAGATGGATGAACTTATGAAATTATGAAATTATTTGCTAGTAAGAGTGTTTCTTCTGATCCTAATGATATGCCCTTGTCTATTTTGATTGAGAATAATAATGAATCTATGGATGTGAACTTTGTTGGTAGGAACAATTTTGGTAACAACGCGTATAAGGGAAATTTAATCCTAGACCTTATCCTAGTAATCCCTCTAATAATTATGGTAATTCCTACAACAATTCTTATGGAAATTATAATAAGATGCCCTCTGATTTTGAATCTAATATTAAAGAATTTATTACTTCACAAAAGAATTTCAATGCTTTGATTGAAGAAAAATTGCTTAAGATTGATGAGTTGGCTAGGAACGTTGATAGAATTTCTCTTGATGTTGATTCTTTGAAACTTAGATCTATTCCACCTAAGCATGATATCAATGAGTCTCTCAAAGCCATGAGAATTCCTTTATAAGAGCATGTTCTTCTACTTCCTATGAGAATAAAGATGAAGATCTAAAAGTTATTTATGTGTCCCCTATTAAATCTTTGTTTTGCAATATGAATCTTGATAATGATGGGACTGAATATGATCCACCTTTAACTCAAAGGCGTTCCAAAAATTCGGAGTTTTTAGATCTTGATGCTAAATTTGATGAAAGTGGGATTGAAGAAATTAAAACCCTAGATGTTCCTAAACCCACTATTTTGGATTTCAAGGAATTTAATTATGAAAATTTCTCTTTCATTGATTGTATTTCCTTGTTGCAATCCGTGCTAAATTCTACTCATGCTTATAGTCAAAATAAAGCGTTTACTAAACATATCGTTGATGCCTTGATGCAATCTTATGAAGAAAAACTTGAGCTGGAAGTTTCTATCCCTAGAAAACTTTATGATGAGTGTGAACCAACTATTAAAATTGAGATTAAAGATCATGAGTTATATGCTTTATGTGATTTGGGTGCTAGTGTTTCCATGATTCCAAAGACTTTGTGTGATTTGTTAGGTTTGCGTGATTTTGATGATTGCTCTCTAAACTTGCACCTTGTGGATTCCACTATTAAGAAACCAATGGGAAGAATTAATGATGTTCTTATTATTGCAAATAGGAATTATGTGCCCGTAGATTTTATTGTTCTTGAGATAGATTGCAATCCTTCATGTTCTATTATTCTTGGTAGACCTTTCCTTAGAACAATTGGTGCAATTATTGATATGAAGGAAGGAAATATTAGATTCCAATTTCCGTTAAGGAAAGGCATGGAACACTTTCCTAGGAAGAAAATTAAATTACCTTATGAATCTATTATGAGAGCGACTTATGGATTGCCTACCAAAGATGGCAATACCTAGATCTATCATTGCTTTTCATGCCTAGCTAGGGGCGTTAAACGATAGCGCTTGTTGGGAGGCAACCCAATTTTATTTTTATTCCTTGCTTTTTGCTCCTGTTTAGTAATAAATAATTTACCTAGCCTCTGTTTTGGTTGTGTTTTTTGTGTTTAATTAGTGTTTGTGCCAAGTAGAACCATTGGGAAGACTTGGGCAAAGTCTTGTTAATCTTGCTATAAAAAACAAAAACTTTAGCGCTCACGAGAACTACTGCCATTTTTATTTGGGAAGTTCTATTTAGTTAATTCTTCACGTCCAGCAATTTATTTTAGAATTTTTGGGGTTCCAGATCTTGCGCTAGCTACAGATTACTACAGACTGCTCTGTTTTTGACAGATTCTGTTTTTCATGTGTTGTTTGCTTATTTTGATGAATCTATGGCTAGTAAAATAGATTATAAACCATAGAGAAGTTGGAATACATTAGGTTTAACACCAATATAAATAAAATAATGAGTTCATTACAGTACCTTGAAGTGGTCTTTTGTTTTCTTTCGCTAACGGAGCTCACGAGATTTTCTACTTTAAGTTTCGTGTTGTGAAGTTTTCAAGTTTTGGGTAAAGATTTGATGGATTATGGAACAAGGAGTGGCAAGAGCCTAAGCTTGGGGATGCCTGTCGGTGTCAAAACCGGCGGATCTCGGGTAGGGGGTCCTGAACTGTGCGTCTAAGGTGGATGGTAACAGGAGGCAGGGAACACGATGTTTTACCCAGGTTCGGGCCCTCTTGATGGAGGTAAAACCCTATGTCCTGCTTGATTTATTCTTGATGATATGAGTATTACAAGAGTTGATCTACCACGAGATCGAAGAGGCTAAACCTTAGAAGCTAGCCTATGGTATGATTGTATGTTGTCCTACGGACTAAAACCCTCCGGTTTATATAGACACCGGAAAGGGCTAGGGTTACACAAGGTCGGTTACAAAGGAGGAGATATACATATCCGTATTGCCTAGCTTGCCTTCCACGCCAAGTAGAGTCCCATCCGGACACGAGATGAAGTCTTCAATCTTGTATCTTCATAGTCCAACAGTCCGGCCAAAGGATATAGTCCGGCTGTCTAGATACCCCCTAATCCAGGACTCCCTCAGTAGCCCCTGAACCAGGCTTCAATAACGATGAGTCCGGCGCGCAGTGTTGTCTTCGGCATTGCAAGGCGGGTTCCTCCTTCGAATACACCACAGAAGAATTTGAATACAAGGATAGTGTCCGACCCTGCAAAATAAGTTCCACATACCACTGTAGAGAGAATAATATTTCCACAAATCCAATTTGCTGACTTGTTTTGGCAACACGACATTATGCCATGGCCCGGTGATTATTTGAACCGTTTCCTTTAACTAGCCCCGCACATAACGCGAGGCAGTTTTTTGACACATCTTGTCAAAGCAGAGATCGTGTCCCCTTATCACGGGATTCTCATCAATACGGGCGTGGGTAACCCAACCGCGCCATCGATTACGGCGCTTGGGGGATAAGCGAGTTTTACCAGGCTAGTGGGGACGCATAGTTTCGTCCGCCCATATAAAGGGATAAGGATTCACCTTTTCATCCACGCCTTCTTCCTCCTTTGCTCATCCATTTTCGCACACTCGAGCTCCAGCGCCCAAGTCTGCACTTCCCACCTCAACCTTCTCCAACCATGTCCAGAGTGGGAGGCAGGTGGATGGTCTCCTCCATCACGGAGGGACACATCAAGAAGCTGAGGAGAGCCGGATACCTGCCCGACGACATCGCGCACCGGCTCCCAGATGAGGGGCAGCTCATCCCACCCCCAGGCCCCATGAGAGGGTAGTGTTCCTTACCCATTTCCTCCACGGACTGGGATTCCCTCTCCACCCATTTGTCCAGGGGCTCATGTTCTACTACGGCCTGGATTTCCACGATCTGGCCCCGAACTTCATCCTCAACATCTCGGCGTTTATCGTCGTGTGCGAGGCCTTCCTCCGCATCAAGCCCCACTTCAGCTTATGGCTGAAGACCTTCAATATCAAGCCGAAGGTAGTGAGCGGCTGCCAGGCGGAGTGCGGAGGTGCCACGGTGGGCAAGATGCCCAACGTCACATGGCTCAAGGGCTCCTTCGTGGAGACCATAAAGGGGTGGCAATCGGGGTGGTTCTACATCACCGAGTCGCGTGACCCTAAATGGGCAGCGGCCCCCGAGTTCCGATCTGGCATCCCCACGCGGCTCACCTCCTGGCAAGAGAAGGGCCTGTCCTAGGGTAGTTTGGGAGAGCTGACCGGACTCCAAACATGTATTCAAAACATGGTGAACAAGAAGCTCAAACTCGTCAACGTAGTCTAGGTCATGCTCATCCGCCGGATCCTCTCGTGCCAACAACGGGCTTTCAACTTGTGGGAGGTCGACCCGGCCCAGCACCAAACTCTGAACAGGCTCTTCGACACAACTCACGAGGATGCCTAGAAGGTGCTATTCAAGAGTGCCGAGGTTCCCCCTCCCACTACTGAGGATCGTGGATTCTGCGCGAAGCGCCAAGCCAGCGCGGTAAGTTGTTTTACCTCTGACAGGATACTTGTTTTTCATAGTTTGACTCTATGCGGGATCTAAGCTCCCGTACCTTTGACAGGACTGGTAGGAGACGGCCGGACAGATCGACTATCCGGCTCCTTTGCCCGAAGGCCCAGCAGACGCTCTCCTAACGAAGATGCTGACTCTGGCTCCTTACAACGTGTCGGAGAAGACCAAGAAGGCCAAGGGAACTCGAAAGAGTTCCCGACACCAGGCGTCATCGGACTCATCGTCCGATAACTCTGCGACACACTCCTCCCCCGAAGACGAGGAGGAAGAAGAAGATGCTTCCCCTTCAGTTGGGGGAGACAAAAAAAGGAAGGCCGCCCCAACTGGGGAGGCCGAAGGGTCCAAGAAGGGAAGGACTCTCCTTCCGGACAGTTCCACCACCGCCGTCGAAGGCAAAGACGAGTGGCTGCTCAGGGCCAAGCCCCTGGCGAAGTCGTAAGTATTCGGATACCAGAGTAACTCATAGCATTCCTTTGTCGCACTGCTTCCCCTAACGCCAAATATGATTATGCAGGCCGCCACGAGCCCGTATCGATGTATCGTCGGACGGCTCCCTGGGCTCGTCGGATATGGATAGCGATCCACTTCCGACTGCCACCTCCCCTTGCCCTGCGGACGACACCGAGGTATTGTCTCAAGAGGCACCGGGTCGAGGGGAGACAGTCTCGGAGGCGCCTCAAGGCGACCTTCCGGACTCCGGGAGCAGAGGGAACAAGGCCCCTGAGGGCTCCGAGTTCGGCCCTTAGCCAAACACCGCGCCGGAACCTCCAGTGGTTCCGGACTCGGGCAGGCGGCCTCCTTCCAAGAGGGGCAAGACGCCTGTGCCGGTGACCTATGTCCATCCAGAGGCGCCGGACAATCTGCTGGGAGTGCTTCGCAGCGCTTCCATCGACGAGGAGCACCGTACTATTATGAGTGCGGTGGTCCAGAAGGTTCAGTCTGCCAAGAGTGGATTGACTCAAGCCTGTGCCAGCCTTCTGACAGGCTTTGAGGTAAGTGTTTAAAATATAGGAAAACTATTACCGCATAGACAGTAGCCCCTGATGCTCTGTTCGGTGTTCACAAACAAAAGCCGAACAGAGGATCAAACAATATCGCAGGTGTCTAATATAAGTATGTCACTATGCGTATGCAGGCTTCGCTACTGGCATCTGCCGCACTGACTGCGGAGGTCGCCGCACTGAAGCAGGACCTTAAAGGGTCCAAGGACGAGCTCGGCCTTGCCAAGAGGCACCTCGAGGAGAACAAAGGTAAGTAGTACCTAGTCTATGGATATGTATAAAAAGAATGTGATTGCAAAATGACAGGATCATCATGAATTTGCCAGGGGCCACGACCGAAGTGGCGACCCTAAAGCAAGCTGTTGTCTGAGGCCGAAGATAAAGCGGCCAAGGAGCGCACCGAGCAGGAAAGGTAAGAGGCTCGGGTGGGCAAGGTGCAACAAGAGCTCCAGGCTCTCGTGAAGAAGCACGAGGCGTTGGAGCTTGACTCGAAGACGCGAGAGTCTGAGCTTGCCGCGGCCCTTGAGAGCGCAAAGAGTGCCAAGACCGAAGCCCAAAAGGCCCTCCAGGAGATTGACGCGATGAAGAAAATAGCGGCGGGCAAGGCATTCTATATGCAAAGCAAGCATGTGAGAGTAAATTACCTATTACCTACCCAAATCCGGAGCTCTCCAGGAGCATTCGCAGATTTGCCCCGCAGCGTGTCGGATGCCGCACAGTTTTACCAGGCCAAGGAGGGAAGCTCAACGGAGAAGCTGTTCTGGTCTCAGTATACTGGGACCGAACACCCGATGCCTCTGAGCAACCAGCTAAAGCAGCTGGTCGAGCTACACAAGGCGGCCGAACAGGCCATGAAGGGCCTTATAGTTCGGCTGTGGCCTGGCGACGCCCTTCCGAACAGCTACTTCGGCCTAGTGAGGCGGCTTGTGGATGCCTGCCCACGGCTGGAAGTCGTCAAGCGGTCCTTCTGCATCGAAGGTGCACCCCGGGCTTTTGCCCGTGTGAAGGTGCAATGGGCCAAGCTAAACGACGCGAAGCTGATCAAGGAAGGACCGCCGCAGGGCAAGGAGCATCGCACCCCCGAAATTTATTATGAGGGTGTCCTGAAGGGTGCCCGTCTTGTAGGGGACGAATGTCCAAAGGATGTAATATTTGAGTAAACTTGCTCGTGTGATCCTATATGATGAAAACTTGTTTCATATGCGCTATACAACGCTTGTTTGAATTTAAAATATTACCTTCTGTTTGGATGTTTATCCAATCTGAGAGATGGCTAGTCCTCGGCTTCTGCCCCCATGCCGCGAGTGCTGGGGTGTTCGGGATAAACCTGAGCACTCTTGTTCCCATTTTTGGGTCCTTCGAGGGAGGTGCTCAGCACAGCGAACAAGGCAACCGAACTAATAATGGTTTATCACTCTCACTTAGCCATAGAATTCTATAATTTTAAATTTTGGCGAAGCCCCTGGTATTCGAAAGGCCGAATTCGGGGCGCGATACACGCCTTTAAGCCGGATAGGACCGGCTCCTCGCTCTAAGCGGCATAAGTCTTTAGGGACTCGAAACCTCGCCGAACAGCGACCAGTCTCTCGCCTTATCATGACAGTCAGTTTTAGGTTTCTCTACTGAGGTGCTTAGCCCAGCAGAACCGGGGCACAATCGTAGTAGTTCTCCTAGTGCTACCTTAGCCGATAGAGCGGAACGTAAGGTACCAAAACATAGGAGCCGGGCAAACCCAACATTTGACCAAAGACATGATTCGGAGCTGATGCATATAATGCTATAAGTTCGGGGTGCCGCACTTGTGGAAGTGTTCGGACTTCTCACACCATATTGTGGGGTACTTAAGCCCCTGGTGTATTGGCCATACCAAAGTGTACGGTTGCAAGGCGTCATTAATGAACACACACACACACACACACATATATATATATAAAGAAGAATGCAATAATAGTCTTAATGCTATGCATTGTTTATTCAAAAAGGTGCGTTAAAGCAGAATGATACAGATAGTGCGATAAGCAAAAAGTAGGACTATGTCCCTTCCAAGGGCAAGCTGAGGAATAGTACTAAAGCAAATATTTCACTCGTTATCGTAATCCACTTGGGAGTTCCGTGGTGTGACGTAGCTTTCTGCCTCCTTGGTTGCTGCATCATGTGTTCGGCAATCATGCTGCCGGACCAGGTTTCCAGAGATTAAAGTCCTGAAAGAGAAAAATAACAAAGCGGGAAGCCCCTAGTGCGGTTTAAGCCGCGTATTGGGGCGTGCCGTAGTTGTGCCCCCTCCCCGCCTGTGCCCATGGTATTTTTAATGCGTAATTATGTACGCGTGGCACGAATTTCGCCGTTTGGCTTGGGCCGGGGTGGGGGCCGTATTGCTACGCGAGCTCAGATCGTGCCAGGCGGTCTAGTTGTCGATTACTCCGAGCGCACTTGAAGGTGTCCGGGTCTTGAAACGCCAAACTGGTGGATTGCCTTGAGAGGCTGCTTTGCGCTTCTGCTGCGAGGGCCGCAGTGTGCTCCTCCGTGTGGAGAGAGCGCTCTGTGTTTCCATTACTGTGATGACCCCCCGAGGTCCTGGCATCTTGAGCTTGAGGTATGCATAATGTGGTACCGCATTGAATTTCGCAAATGCGGTTCGCCCGAGCAGTGCATGATAGCCACTGCGGAACGGGACTATATCGAAGATCAATTCTTCGCTTCGGAAGTTATCCGAGGATCCGAAGACCACTTCCAGTGTAGTTGAGCCTGTGCAATGGGCCTCTACACCTGGAATTACGCCTTTAAAGGTCGTTTTTGTGGGTTTGATCCTTGAGGGGTCTATACCCATTTTGCGCACTGTGTCCTAGTAAAGCAGGTTCAGGCTGCTGCCGCCATCCATAAGGACTCGAGTGAGGTGAAATCCGTCGATGATTGGGTCTAGGACCAGTGCGGCGAATCCACCATGACGGATACTAGTGGGGTGGTCCCTGCGATCGAAGGTGATCGAACAGGAGGACCATGGGTTGAACTTTGGGGCAACTGGCTCCAACGCATATACGTCCCTGAGCGCACGCTTCCGCTCCCTCTTGGGGATGTGGATTGCGTATATCATGTTCACCGTCCGCACTTGTGGGGGGAACCTCTTCTGTCCTCCGGTGTTCGGCTGCCGGGGCTCTTCATCGTCATTGCTATGTGGCCCCTTATCTTTGTTTTTGGCAATTAACTTGCCGGCCTGCTTGAATACCCAACAATCCCTATTGGTGTGGTTGGCTGGCTTGTCGGGGGTGCCGTGTATTTGACATGAGCGATCGAGTATGCGGTCCAAACTGGACGGGCCCGGAGTGCTTCTTTTAAATGGCTTTTTCCGCTGACCGGGTTTAGAGCCTTTGAATCCGGCATTGCCTGCTGTATCCTCGGTATTGTCGCTGTTAATGCGGCGCTTATGTTTATTTCAATGTGACCTGCCATTGCCGTCCTTGGTATCTGAAGTACCACGGTTCTTTGATATGTTATTACTGCGAGCCAGCCAGTTGTCTTCTCCCGCACAAAAGCGGGTCATGAGTGTCGTGAGGGCTGCCATAGATTTCGGCTTTTCCTGACCAAGGTGCTGGGCTAGCCACTCATCGCGGATGTTGTGTTTGAAAGCTGCTAGGGCCTCTGCATCCGGACAGTCGACGATTTGATTTTTCTTTGTTAGGAACCAAGTCCAGAATTGCCTGGCCGATTCTTCTGGCTGCTGAATTATGTGGCTCAAGTCATCGGCATCTGGTGGTCGCACATAAGTGCCCTGAAAGTTGTCGAGGAATGCAGCCTCCAAATCTTCCCAATAGCTAATGGACTCTACTGGCAAGCTGTTAAGCCAATGCCGCGCTGGTCCTTTGAGCTTTAGTGGGAGGTATTTGATGGCGTGTAAGTCATCACCGCGGGCCATGTGGATGTGGAGGAGGAAATCCTCGATCCATACCGCAGGATCTATTGTGTCGTCGTATGATTCTATATTTACGGGTTTGAAACCCTCTAGGATTTGATGATCCATGACTTCGTCTGTGAAGCATAAGGGGGGTGCGGCGCCTCTGTATTGGGCTATATCGCGATGCAGCTCGAATGGATCTTGCCCGCTGTGTTCGGCCCGGCCGGATTTACTTTTAATGTATCCGGCGTGACGTTTATCGTCTTGCATAGTGGCGCGCTCTCGTGATCCGTAGATAGATCTTGCATGTTTTGCTTTGTCCTCCAATACGTCTCGCAGGTCTGGCGTATTTCCCCATGCCTTTTTATTTGAATGGTGTCGGGGTGTAGGCTGAGTTTTTGGCTGGAATGCCTCTCTATCGCGGCCACGAGGTGGCCGATTAGCCGCGTCATACGCTTCTTCCTCCAGTCGGGGTAGCAACCTGCATTTTGGGTAACTCTTGGAGGGGCGCTCGAGTTTATATTCCTCGGCTGCGAGGACTTTAGTCCATCTGTCAGCTAGCAGATCTTGATCAGCTTGAAGCTGCTGCTGCTTTTTCTTAAGGCTATTTGTCGTGGCTATAAGCCGGCACTTGAAGCGCTCTTGTTCGACAGGATCCTCTGGCACGACGAATTCGGCATCGTCGAGGCTTGCCTCGTCTTCGGAGGGGGGCATGTAATTATCATCCTCCACCTCTCCATCTGCCGCTCTCTCTGGAGAGCTGGCCTTTCCATCCTCCTGTCCTAGATCGTGTTGGAGGGGATTGTTGCCATCTTCGGCACTATCGGAGTGTTATCATCCCCTGTGCCGGTATCACCACTTTTGCTTTGGCGGGACTTAGAGCGGCGGCGCTGACGTCGGTGCTTGGGTTGCTTCTTGGAGGGGTCATCCTCCGTTGTCTCATCGCTATTGCCTTCTTTGGGTGTGTCCACCATGTATATATCGTATGATGAGGTGGCTGTCCAGTGCCCTGTGGGCAGTGGTTCCTCTTCGTCTCTCGCATCGTCGTCCATACCGTCGATGTCTTCGGAGTCGAAGTCGAGCATGTCGGTTAAGTCGTCGACAGTGGCTACTAAGTGGGTGGTGGGTGGGCAGCGAATTTCTTCGTCATCCGCATCCCAATCCTGCCGGACATAGTTCGGCCAGGATCCTCCTGACAAGGAGAGAGACCTTAATGAGTTCAGTATGTCGCCAAAGGGCGAGTGCTGAAAAATATCCGCGGAGGTAAACTCCATGATCGGCGCCCAATCGGATTCGCTAGGAACGGGCGCAGGCGGCTCAGAGTCCATGGCCGGAGAAGGATCCGGCAGTCTAACAACACGGCTCTTGTGCAGGGTAAGGTCGATGTTCGGCTCGATCGCCGCTGAGGGTAAGGCCTCCGTGGCGGGGTCCATCCACCCGTCCATGGACGGCGCAACTGGCTCTGAATTGAGGGTCGGAGCGGCTGCTGGTGCGATCTCTCGAACACTGTCTGATGGTAGAGCTAAATCGTACTCATCGTGACCGCGTGGCGCACAAGGAAGAGGCTCGAATCCGTCGAAGATCAAGTCTCCGTGGATATCAGCCGTGTAATTTAAGCTTCCAAATCTGACCTGGTGGCCAGGGGCGTAACTTTCGATCTGCTCTAGATGGCCAAGCGAGTTGGCCCATGGTGCGAAGCCGACGAACACAAAGATCTGTCCGGGGAAAAAAGTCTCACCCTGGACTGCATCGCTATCGATGATTGTAGGAGCCATCAAGCCTAACGGCGATGACACAGAGGAACTCTCAATGAAAGCACCAATGTCGGTGTCAAAACCGGCGGATCTCGGGTAGGGGGTCCCGAACTGTGCGTCTAAGGCGGATGGTAACAGGAGGCAGGGAACACGCTGTTTTACCCAGGTTCGGGCCCTCTTGATGGAGTTAAAACCCTACATCCTGCTTGATTTATTCTTGATGATATGAGTATTACAAGAGTTGATCTACCACGAGATCGAAGAGGCTAAACCCTAGAAGCTAGCCTATGGTATGATTGTATGTTGTCCTACGGACTAAAACCCTCCGGTTTATATAGACATCGGAAAGGGCTAGGGTTACACAATGTCGGTTACAAAGGAGGAGATATACATATCCGTATTGCCTAGCTTGCCTTCCACGCCAAGTAGAGTCCCATACGGACACGAGACGAAGTCTTCAATCTTGTATCTTCATAGTCCAACAGTCCGGCCAAAGGATATAGTCCGGCTGTCCGGATACCCCCTAATCCAGGACTCCCTCAATGCCCATGGCACCCCCAAGATAATCTAAGGACACCTAAAAGCCAAAGCTTGGGGATGCCCCGGAAGGCATCCCCTCTTTCGTCTATTTCTATCGGTAAATTTACTTGGAGCTATATTGTTATTCACCACATGATATGTGTTTTGCTTGGAGCGTCTTGTATTATTTGAGTCTTTATTTGTTAGTTTACCACAATCATCCGTGCTGTACACACCTTTTGAGAGAGCCATACATGATTTGGAATTTGTTAGAATACTCTATGTGCTTCGCTTATATCATTTGAGTTATATAGTTTTGCTCTAGTACTTCACTTATATTTTTTTAGAGCACGGTGGTGTAATTGTTTTATAGAAACTATTGATCTCTCATGCTTCAGTTAGATTATTTTGAGACTCTTAAATAGCATGGAAATTTGCTTAAATAATACTAATATGCTTGGTATTCAAGAATAGCAAAAACTTTCTTATGAGTGTGTTGAATGCTATGAGAAGTTCGATGCTTGATAATTGTTTTGAGATATAAAGATGGTGATATTAAAGTTTGTGATTCCCGTAGCATACACGTATGGTGAACCGTTATGTGATGAAGTCGGAGCATGATTTATTTTTTGATTGTCTTCCTTATGAGTGGCGGTCGGGGACGAGCGATGGTCTTTTCCTACCAATCTATCCCCCTAGGAGCATGCGCATAATACTTTGCTTTGATAACTTGTAGATTTTTGCAATAAGTATATGAGTGTTTTATGACTAATGTTGAGTCCATGGATTATACGCACTTTTCTTCCTTCCACCATTGCTAGCCTCTCTAATACCGTGCACCTTTCGCCGGTATCATACACCCACCATATACCTTCCTCAAAACAGCCACCATACCTACCTATTATGACATTTCCATAACCATTCCGAGATATATTGCCATGCAACTTTCCACCGTTCCATTTATTATGACACACTCCATCATTGTCATATTGCTTAGCATGATCATGTAGTTGACATCGTATTTGTGGCAAAGCCACCATTCATAATTCTTTCATACATGTCACTCTTGATTCATTGCATATCCCGGTACACCGCCGGAGGCATTCATATAGAGTCATATTTTGTTCTAAGTATCGAGTTGTAATTGTTGAGTTGTAAGAAAATAAAAGTGTGATGATCATCATTATTAGAGCATTGTCCCAGTGAGGAAAGGATGATGGAGACTATGATTCCCCCACAAGTCGGGATGAGACTCCGGACAAAAAATAAAAAAAGGGGAAAGAAAAGAGGCCATAAAAAAGGCCCAAATAAAAAATGAGAGAAAAAGAGAGAAGGGACAATGTTACTATCCTTTACCACACTTGTGATTCAAAGTAGCACCATGATATTCATGATAGAGAGTCTCTCATTTCGTCACTTTCATATACTAGTGAGAATTTTCATTATAGAACTTGGCTTGTATATTCCAATGATGGGATTCCTCAAAATGCCCTAGGTCTTCATGAGCAAGCAAGTTGGATGCACACCCACTTAGTATCTTTTGTTGAGATTTCATATACTTATAGCTCTAGTGCATCCGTTGCATGGCAATCCCTACTCACTTACATCGATATCTATTGATGGGCATCTCCATAGCCCGTTGATATGCCTAGTTGATGTGAGACTATCTTCTCCCTTTTTGTCTTCTCCACAACCACCATTCTATTCCACATATAGTGCTATATCCATGGCTCACGCTCATGTATTGTGTGAAGATTGAAAAAGTTTGAGAATGTCAAAAGTATGAAACAATTGCTTGGCTTGTCATCGGGGTTGTGCATGATTTAAATACTTTGTGTGGTGAAGATAGAGCATAGCCAGACTATATGATCTTGTAGGGATAACTTTCTTTGGCCATGTTATTTTGAGAAGACATGATTGCTTTGTTAGTATGCTTGAAGTATTATTATTTTTATGTCAATATTAAAATTTTATCTTGAATCTTTCGGATCTGAATATTCATACCACAATTAAGAAGAATTACATTAAAATTATGCCAAGTAGCACTTCACATCAAAAATTATCTTTTTTATCATTTACCTACTCGACGACGAGCAGGAATTAATCTTGGGGATGCTTGATACGTCTCCAACGTATCTATAATTTTTGATTGCTCCATGCTATATTATCTACTGTTTTGGACATTATTGGGCTTTATTATCCACTTTTATATTATTTTTGGGACTAACCTATTAACCGGAGGCCCAGCCCAGAATTGTTGTTTTTGCCTATTTTAGGGTTTCGAAGAAAAGGAATATCAAACGGAGTCCAAACGGAATGAAACCTTCGGGAACGTGATTTTCTCACCGAACATGATCCAGGAGACTTGGACCCTACGTCAAGAACTAAAGGAGGAGGCCACGAGGTAGGGGGCGCGCCTACCCCCCCCTCCCCCAGGCGCGCCCTCCACCCTTGTGAGCCCCCTGATGCTCCACCGACGTACTCCTTCCTCCTATATATACCTACGTACCCCCGAACGATCAGATACGGAGCCAAAACCCTAATTCCACCGCCGTAACTTTCTGTATCCATGAGATCCCATCTTGGGGCCTGTTCCGGAGCTCCACCGGAGGGGGCATCCATCACGGAGGACTTCTACATCAACACCATAGCCTCTCCGATGAAGTGTGAGTAGTTTACCTCAGACCTTCAGGTCCATAGTTATTAGCTAGATGACTTCTTCTCTCTTTTGGATCTCAATACAATGTTCTCCCCCTCTCTTGTGGACATCTATTCGATGTAATCTTCTTTTTGCGGTGTGTTTGTTGAGACCTATGAATTGTGGGTTTATGATCAAGATTACCTATGAACAATATTTGAATCTTTTCTGAATTCTTTTATGTATGATTGGTTATCTTTGCAAGTCTCTTCGAATTATCAGTTTGGTTTGGCCTACTAGATTGATCTTTCTTGCAATGGGAGAAGTGCTTAGCTTTGGGTTCAATCTTGTGTTGTCCTTTCCCAGTGACAGTAGGGGCAGCAAGGCACGTATTGTATTGTTGCCATCGAGGATAACAATATGGGATTTTTATCATATTGCATGAATTTATCCCTCTACATCATTGTTACGCCCCCGATTCAACCGTACACTAATCATGCACGCAAATGTGTACGATCAAGATCAAGGACTCACGGGAAGATATCACAACGCAACTCTACAAATAAAATAAGTCATACAAGCATCATATTACAAGCCAGGGGCCTCGAGGGCTCGAATACAAGAGCTCGATCATAGACGAGTCAGCGGAAGCAACAATATCTGAGTACAGACATAAGTTAAACAAATTTGCCTTAAGAAGGCTAGCACAAACTGGGATACAGATCGAAAGAGGCGCAGGCCTCCTGCCTGGGATCCTCCTAACTACTCCTGGTCGTCGTCAGCGGGCATCACGTAGTAGTAGGCACCTCCGGTGTAGGGGTCGTCGTCGACGGTGGCGTCTGGCTCCTGGGCTCCAACATCTGGTTGCGACAACCAGGTAGAAGGGATAGAGGGAAAAGAAGGAGAAAGCAACCGTGAGTACTCATCCAAAGTACTCGCAAGCAAGGAGCTACACTACATATGTATGGGTATCAAATGGAGTAAGGGTATCATATGTGGACTGAACTGCAGAATGCCGGAATAAGAGGGGGATAGCTAGTCCTTTCGAAGACTACGCTTCTGGCAGCCTCCGCCTTGCAACATGTAGAAGAGAGTAGACTGAAGTCCTCCAAGCAGCATCGTATAGCATAATCCTAACCGATGATCCTCCCCTCGTCGCCCTGTGAGGGAGCGACCACCGGTTGTATCTGGCACTTGGAAGGGTGTGTTTTATTAAGTATCCGGTTCTAGTTGTCATAAGGTCAAGGTACAACTCCAAGTCGTCCTGTTACCGAAGATCACGGCTATTCGAATAGATTAACTTCCCTGCAGGGGTGCACCACATACCCCAACACGCTCGATCCCATTTGGCCGGACACACTTTCCTGGGTCATGCCCGGCCTCGGAAGATCAACACGTCGCAGCCCCACCTAGACCAACAGAGAGGTCAGCACGCCGGTCTAAACCTAAGCGCCCAGGGGTCTGGGCCCATCGCCCTTAGCACACCTGCACGTTGCGTGGGCGGCCGGAAGCAGACCTAGCCTAGTGGCGTTCCAGTCCAATCCAGCGCGCGCCGCTCCGTCGCTGACGTCAAGAAGGCTTCGGCTGATACCACGACGCCGGGATACCCATAACTACTCCCGCGTAGATGGTTAGTGCGTATAGACCAAATGGCCAGACTCAGATCAAATACCCAGATCTCGTTAAGCGTGTTAAGTATCCGCGAACGCCGACCAGGGCCAGGCCCACCTCTCTCCTAGGTGGTCGGAACCTGCCCTGTCGCTCCGCCTCAAAGATCCACTCGCGGGTGCTCCTCAAGCCGACCCGTCTTTAGTCACCACATGTATCATGTACAAAGTATATAGTATATACCCGTGATCAACTCCCGAGTGATCACGACCCGATAGTATAGCATGGCAGACGGACAAGGACGTAGGGCCACTGATGATAAACTAGCATCCTATACTAAGCAGTAGGATAGCAGGTAATGGTAACAACAGTAGTAGCAAGGACAGGCTATGCATCAGGATAGGAAGAACGGAAAGCAGTAACATGCTACACTACTCTAATGCAAGCAGTATAGAGGAGAGTAGGCGATATCTGGTGATCAAGGGGGGGGCTTGCCTGGTTGCTCTGGCAAGAGAGAGGGATCGTCAACTCCGTAGTCGTACTGGGTAGCAGCGGCGTCGGTCTCGGTGTCTATCGAGAGAAGAGGGGGGAGAAACAATAAATATATAAGCAAGCATATGCATAGTGATGCATGACATGACAAGTAACGACGTTAGAGGTGCCCTAACGCGGTATTAGGTGATACCGGTGAAGGGGGATAACATCCGGGAAAGTATCCCCGGTGTTTTGCATTTTCGGACAGATGAACCGAAGGTGAAATGTTGCAGGTTCACTATGCTAGGGACGCGTGGCGGGCGAACGGGCTGCGTATCCGAATTCGTCTCGTCGTTCTGAGCAACTTTCATGTACAAAGTTTTTCCATCCGAGCTACGGTTTATTTTATATTAATTTTAAAAGATTTAAATCATTTTTAGGATCTATTTAATTAATTTAATCAACATTATCCAGAATAGTGTCTGCTGACGTCATCATGACGTCAGAAGTTGACTTGGTCAACCTGACAGGTGGGTCCCGTTCGTCATACCCTGTTTTAATTAACTAACAGTTAATTAGGTTAATTAGTGATTAGGTTAATCTAATTATAATTAATTAGCTTAATTAATTCCTTAATTAATTAATTAATTAATTAATTTTATTATTATTCTTATTATTATTTAATTCTTTTCTTCTTTTTTTTTAATTAAAACGTTCTGGGGCATGGGGGCCCACTGTCATAGGGCCATGGCCTCAACGGGCGCTGCCTAGCGGGTGCGGGCGACGGGTTATGGGCACGCCCCGATCGGGCGCACGGCTCAGGGGTAGCGGGTGTGGGCGCTGGTGGCCACGGCGGGGCACGGCGCCGGCCAGGGATGGGCGCAGCCCGGCTGGCCCTGGACGCCGGCCGGGACAGAGGAGGTCGCCGACCAGGGCAGGGGTCGCGGCTGGCGGGGCCTGGCAGCGGCGCGCGGGCCTGCAGGCGTCAACGGAGGCGGGCCCGGCGGCGGGGAAGCAGGCCACGGGCGAGCGGGCGACGAGCGGCTGTGGCGCGAGGCAAGGCGGGGCGATGGCGCGGGCGCAGGCTGCGGCAGCCGGAGCGGACAAAGGCAGGAGCAGGCGGGCTGAAGCAGCGAACGGCACGGGCGGCGGCGCGTCGACGGGGAGCAGAGGCGGCCACGCGCGAGGCGCGGATGGCGCGACGCGCGCGCAGTGAGGCACCAGCGGGCGAGCGGCAGTGGCTGTGGGAGGCCAGCGGCGCGGCCGGCCGATGCGTGTGTGGCGAAGCGGGGAAGAGGAGAAGGAGCGGTGCTCACGGCGAGGTCGTAGGGCCAGTGGCAACGGGGGACGAGGAGGAGGTCGAGGACGACGGCGGAGCGGTCCGGCGAGGGCGTGTTCCGGCAAGGCGGTGGCGGCGTCGTAGCTCGAGGGGGGCGGGGAAGAGACGATGGGACGGCGCCGCGAGGTCCAGCGAGCGCCTGGCGTTGCCGGGGCGGCGGGGTAGGTAGCGGGGCGCCGGGCGCCGCGGTCGTCGTGGCGGGGGCGTTCCCTCGATCCGATCTGGATCGGGGAGGAGGGGGAGAGCGACTGGGGGAGGGGGCGAGTGGGGGGAGTGGGTGACGGGGTGGGGGTTAGGGTTTCGGGGTGAGGGGCCATATAGGCCAGGCGCGGGGTGGGCCGGTTGGGGCCAGTTGGTCTGGCCAGCAGCTGGGCCGGGCCTGGCCGGCTGGGCCGTCTGGCCCAGTGGGTGGGGTTCTTTTATATTTTTTTTGTTCTGTTTGTTTTCTGTTTTTGTATTTTCTTTTCTTTTAGTTTTTGTTTTATAAAAATATAAATACAACTCCTAAATTAATGTTATAACTTATTCTACTACCCCAAAAAAGTTTGACACCTAAATAAAATAGTTTGCATTATTGTAATTTTTTTAAAGGCATTTAATCAATTGTCATAGCTGCTGTTTTAATTACTTTAGAACCCTTAAACATTTTATAAAAGTGTGGTTTCTCCACTAGTATTATCCATGATTTATTTGACACATTTTGGACATTTTAAATTCTAACGTTTGAAAACCTTTATTGTTTGCCTGATTTTGAATTTGAATTTGAATCGGCTTGAACCAACTCGAGTTTATCAACAGTAACCGAGGTGACGTGGCACCATTAGCAGAGGTTTACTGTAGCTTAATTATCCGGGCGTCACAATTCTCCTCCACTACAAGAAATCTCGTCCCGAGATTTAAGAGGGAAGTAAAGGGGGAAGGTTCGGGTTACGAAATTCTAGGGAGTGTTCTTGGTCTCGGTTGTTCTTCTCGAAGAGGTTGATCCATTACATTGATGCTTCATTCCTCTGCTGCGGGTAATCATGAGGAAGTCGGCATCCTTTCTTCGGGAACTCCATCGTACTTACGAACAGGTAAGGGGCAGGTTGATAATGATAGGATGCTATAAGGGGTAATCATCTGGGGTTATCCCATGAATGAACACATGACTATCTCTCGAGTTGAACAAATGAAACACATCGAGAGCAAGGTAAGAAGGTACCATAAGAAGTTTCAAGCGGATAGACAATCGTTCGATGCCCGTTACAGGGCGTGAAAGCGGTTCAAAGCAATCGGGAATAAGTATTGCGTCTTATACCAGAATAGATCAACAGGCAGGAGGCCCGTGAATTACATACAAAGTCAAGCACGAGGAATAACTTTGACAACAGGGTGTACAGGAGAGTCAGGTTTCGATCCTGGGACCTATGGGTTATGGGCCCACCATGTGGGTTAAAATAAGGATGGGCGTTGACATCTTGCATGGTCATGATAGCAAGGCATGTCAGAGGATCAGCCTATCAGTTATGTCGGCAACAACATCGGTACCAAGGGCGAGGGACGAAGAGAACCATTTTCCTGCTCATTGAACGAGGCGGGCCAATAGGCAAGGTTCTCGTCCATCGGTGGCTACCGAAATGTCATCAACAATAGTAACAGGGTCTTGCTGACTGAATTGTACACCGAGGTGTTTACATAAGCAGGAGAATATTACCGCTTAGATCATATAGATCACAAGAAAGCTTAACAATACAACGGGAAGGAAAATGTGATTATCAGGTTTAACAGAAGAATGGAAAGGAAAATGTGTTTTAATCACACATAATTCAGGGATATATCCCTCCCAAGGACCAGCAGAGCATGATATCCGTGGCAGGATATCATGTAGAAAACCCTTTAAGTCAGGGGAGAGGAATTTCATAACATTACCCATACAACGGTGTTTGGATAATGGTTAAAGAAAACTTAGCATTGAGCTTTCAATGCTCTTATTGAAAATCGGAGTACCACAGACATGCCTCGAGATAGCATGGACATGGTCAACAGGTGAAGATCAGACTTTGGAAACACAAAGGATCCATCAGGAATAACTTATAGAATAAGTCTTACAATTTCCTCATGGAAGAATGGATAACCTTACCGAAAAGGAATCTATAACCATAGGGCCTCCGGCCAGGGGTGCTAGGCATGACATCACCCTAGTAGGTTATATAAAGACCAATGTTATGACTCTTGGAAAGGGTTCCAACCATCATATCTGACCGAGATTCAGATCTGATTGGTGTCAGGATAACTCAGACTCAGGATGCCTGAGAAGAAAGGTGCAACACAAATTGCCGAGATGACATTGTAAGATTCTCGGGAATTGAACTATGGAAGCGAGTTCCGAAACAAGAGTTCATCATTAAATCAAGGAGATAATGAGGAGGTGGCTGATGAACTCAGCAACAATTCAAAGAGTTTTCCAAAAGATGGATTTCCACAATTAAGTGAACAAGGAGATAACCTTAGTCAAATCAAATGACTTAATGATGTATGCTGGAGGGAACCATACACAATTAAACATTGGTTGAAAGGTGCACCCGAAATATGGGTTGGGTTGCACGACCAACGTCGGAATGGCGATTGGGCAACCAACACACCAAATTGGAATCATTGTCCAATAACTCTGAAGCAATAGGGTTGCTAGTGATATTAGATTTGCACAACGGAGTTCACTCAACACGGGGACCAAGTAAGGAATGGTGATGGCGAGAAGCATCACTGTATCACGAATTCTTAAGAGGTGGTGAAATTCTCACAACATTGATGACATAATAGAAGGTAATGTTCCAAGGTAAAGAAAACCAATTGCTGGATAGCAAGGAACTGAAGGTATAACACCAAACACGAACACGCTTGTGTTGGTGGGAAGGCAATAAATGGTCGATGATAACACAAATCATCGAGGGCAAGGATGGTATTTCTCGTCATGAATTCGATTGGTATCCTGGAAAGAGTTAAAATTATGATGATGATCACAACAAATTTTGCCGAGAGGCTCCATGAGGGTGCAATCGCTTGGCGATGACATCAAGCCAAGGGAATGGTGAAGCAAAAGGTTATTATAACCATAGATAAGATGCCATCTCAGAATTCAGAGTTGTCTCTCAAGACAACCAATATGATGGTGAAAGTTCGATGTAAGCTTAGAGCACTGTCGGGATTGTGTCTCGAGGATGAAGGACATAGGTAGAATGGTCAAGCAGTCAGCCTGACGATGATGATGTGGTCAATCAGCTGGGAATGACATGATCGAGTACAAACTCGTATGCATTGAAGGTTACTAAGAGTTGTTGAATCGCAGTGCGGACTCGATTCAGTTATCGATGTCTTTGAGTGTTAAATTACTCAGAGCTCATGAAAAATTGGAATCAATGAGGATGTAGCACTTGATGAAGAACTCATAAGAGGTTATGCAGTTCCGTGATAATCTTGAGATACTAGGGGGTAATACTCGACGACAAATGAAAGTAGAGGTTGGTCTGGGGTATTACTCCGCAGAAGACAAGTGCTTAAACTTGCACGAGAAATTGTATTTAAAGAAGAACATGGTCGGAACCACGATTGCAAAAGGCCAGATCCCAGATACAAGATGAACTTATACCAAAGGAATAATTAATTAAGAGAAGCTTTAATGATAAGATCTACATCGTGTCCATGGGCATGAACGCAAGGTTCAAGGTCGACTCCCACTTCTTCAATGCATAACTTTTCATTCACCTCTCGTATTTCAAAAATGACATTACTTGTTGAAAGTTTTTACCTGGTGCAATACCATATAAGTATGACCCGTGGAATCTTTTGGGTTCACACAGTTTTAGAGCAGGTATAGGTTCAACCCATAGGGGCATCTTAGGAACATATACCACAAGCTTCAATCGTAAATACCACCAGCTCGGAAACAAAGCATGGTTGAGGAAACAGAGGATACAATTTACTAAAGGCCTTATGTATCCAAGGAAAAGGCTCACAGGCTTATTGAATATGAAGGACGTGGTCGGATAATAATCCAACAGTGGATATGGTGATCCACAATGGAGCTGATGTGAGTATCGATACCAAATCAGAGGAAGAAAGAATGCAAATGCATCGTTTTACAGAACATCTGAATAATTCAACGTTTAAATAACAAAGGAATTATGATTTTCAAATCAAGGGATCAGGAGCAAACGCTCTGATCAAGGACGAACAAGTTGAATAGACTTAGGGGTACAATCGATGGCAATCTGATTGGCCGAGGACCAGCTCACGTTTTAAATGACATCTGAGCTGGAAGGATGATTTCTATGATCTGAGTGAGGATTGCGAGCTTCGCAACATATTGAGTCAATGGACTCAAAATGATATTGACAAGGTTGCCAATAAGATTACTATACTTATGGGATTAACCATAATGCAAGCAAGCAAGAATTTCACGAGCAATGGGTTGCTGAGGATTTTCGGAAGATCGAATAGTATTTCGAAGACCATTGTGAAACACATGAACAACTGGGGGGTGAGCGGATACTCGATAAGTGCGAGAATTATCCATAGGGGTATTCAGGTGACAAGGAACAGCAAGGCAGTAAGCTCAAAGGATTATCGAAACAACGACAAGTATTACGGGGTATCTTGTAATAACAAGACCAACTGGGGATGAATGTAAGAATAACAACTGCAGGTATTTATCCATAAGGGTTGACGGTGGAAGGGGAGTTGTAAACGCGATGAACACAAGTTCTCGGGTTAATAGCGGAGAGTATCTTCAGGGTCTTAACGTGCAGCAGACGATCATCAGTAATAAGGGACTCTCCGGGTGAAAGTGATAACGAGATCCTATGTTAGATTTAGCAAAATTCATTTAACCCGAGTAGAAGAGAGTTCAGAGTCCCAAAGTAAAGGTCGAGGAGTAAAAGATCCTAGTACCACCCGATGGCGACGTGGGCCCGTAAGGCACACAGCCATGTTAGAAAAACAGTTTTCATCGACTAGACTCAACTTCGGCCAAGGAGTTGGAAAGGGGATTCCTACAGGCAGTCGGCTCTGATACCAACTTGTTACGCCCCCGATTCAACCGTACACTAATCATGCACGCAAATGTGTACGATCAAGATCAAGGACTCACGGGAAGATATCACAACGCAACTCTACAAATAAAATAAGTCATACAAGCATCATATTACAAGCCAGGGGCCTCGAGGGCTCGAATACAAGAGCTCGATCATAGACGAGTCAGCGGAAGCAACAATATCTGAGTACAGACATAAGTTAAACAAGTTTGCCTTAAGAAGGCTAGCACAAACTGGGATACAGATCGAAAGAGGCGCAGGCCTCCTGCCTGGGATCCTCCTAACTACTCCTGGTCGTCGTCAGCGGGCATCACGTAGTAGTAGGCACCTCCGGTGTAGGGGTCGTCGTCGACGGTGGCGTCTGGCTCCTGGGCTCCAACATCTGGTTGCGACAACCAGGTAGAAGGGATAGAGGGAAAAGAAGGAGAAAGCAACCGTGAGTACTCATCCAAAGTACTCGCAAGCAAGGAGCTACACTACATATGTATGGGTATCAAATGGAGTAAGGGTATCATATGTGGACTGAACTGCAGAATGCCGGAATAAGAGGGGGATAGCTAGTCCTTTCGAAGACTACGCTTCTGGCAGCCTCCGCCTTGCAACATGTAGAAGAGAGTAGACTGAAGTCCTCCAAGCAGCATCGTATAGCATAATCCTAACCGATGATCCTCCCCTCGTCGCCCTGTGAGGGAGCGACCACCGGTTGTATCTGGCACTTGGAAGGGTGTGTTTTATTAAGTATCCGGTTCTAGTTGTCATAAGGTCAAGGTACAACTCCAAGTCGTCCTGTTACCGAAGATCACGGCTATTCGAATAGATTAACTTCCCTGCAGGGGTGCACCACATACCCCAACACGCTCGATCCCATTTGGCCGGACACACTTTCCTGGGTCATGCCCGGCCTCGGAAGATCAACACGTCGCAGCCCCACCTAGACCAACAGAGAGGTCAGCACGCCGGTCTAAACCTAAGCGCCCAGGGGTCTGGGCCCATCGCCCTTAGCACACCTGCACGTTGCGTGGGCGGCCGGAAGCAGACCTAGCCTAGTGGCGTTCCAGTCCAATCCAGCGCGCGCCGCTCCGTCGCTGACGTCAAGAAGGCTTCGGCTGATACCACGACGCCGGGATACCCATAACTACTCCCGCGTAGATGGTTAGTGCGTATAGACCAAATGGCCAGACTCAGATCAAATACCCAGATCTCGTTAAGCGTGTTAAGTATCCGCGAACGCCGACCAGGGCCAGGCCCACCTCTCTCCTAGGTGGTCGGAACCTGCCCTGTCGCTCCGCCTCAAAGATCCACTCGCGGGTGCTCCTCAAGCCGACCCGTCTTTAGTCACCACATGTATCATGTACAAAGTATATAGTATATACCCGTGATCAACTCCCGAGTGATCACGACCCGATAGTATAGCATGGCAGACGGACAAGGACGTAGGGCCACTGATGATAAACTAGCATCCTATACTAAGGAGTAGGATAGCAGGTAATGGTAACAACAGTAGTAGCAAGGACAGGCTATGCATCAGGATAGGAAGAACGGAAAGCAGTAACATGCTACACTACTCTAATGCAAGCAGTATAGAGGAGAGTAGGCGATATCTGGTGATCAAGGGGGGGGGCTTGCCTGGTTGCTCTGGCAAGAGAGAGGGATCGTCAACTCCGTAGTCGTACTGGGTAGCAGCGGCGTCGGTCTCGGTGTCTATCGAGAGAAGAGGGGGGAGAAACAATAAATATATAAGCAAGCATATGCATAGTGATGCATGACATGACAAGTAACGACGTTAGAGGTGCCCTAACGCGGTATTAGGTGATACCGGTGAAGGGGGATAACATCCGGGAAAGTATCCCCGGTGTTTTGCATTTTCGGACAGATGAACCGAAGGTGAAATGTTGCAGGTTCACTATGCTAGGGACGCGTGGTGGGCGAACGGGCTGCGTATCCGAATTCGTCTCGTCGTTCTGAGCAACTTTCATGTACAAAGTTTTTCCATCCGAGCTACGGTTTATTTTATATTAATTTTAAAAGATTTAAATCATTTTTAGGATTTATTTAATTAATTTAATCAACATTATCCAGAATAGTGTCTGCTGACGTCATCATGACGTCAGCATGACGTCAGAAGTTGACTTGGTCAACCTGACAGGTGGGTCCCGTTCGTCATACCCTGTTTTAATTAACTAACAGTTAATTAGGTTAATTAGTGATTAGGTTAATCTAATTATAATTAATTAGCTTAATTAATTCCTTAATTAATTAATTAATTAATTAATTTTATTATTATTATTATTATTATTTAATTCTTTTCTTCTTTTTTTTTAATTAAAACGTTCTGGGGCATGGGGGCCCACTGTCATAGGGCCATGGCCTCAACGGGCGCTGCCCTAGCGGGTGCGGGCGACGGGTTATGGGCGCGCCCCGTTCGGGCGCACGCCCAGGGGTACGCGGGTGTGGGCGCTGGCGGCCACGGCGGGGCACGGCGCCGGCCAGGGATGGGCGCAGCCCGGCTGGCCCTGGACGCCGGCCGGGACGGAGGAGGTCGCCGACCAGGGCAGGGGTCGCGGCTGGCGGGGCCTGGCAGCGGCGTGCGGGCCTGCAAGCGTCAACGGAGGCGGGCCCGGCGGCGGGGAAGCAGGCCACAGGCGAGCGGGCGACGAGCGGCTGTGGCGCGAGGCAAGGCGGGGCGATGGCGCGGGCGCAGGCTGCGGCAGCCGGAGCGGACAAAGGCAGGAGCGGCGGGGCTGAAGCTGTGAACGGCACGGGCGGCGCATCGACGGGGAGTAGAGGCGGCCACGCGCGAGGCGCGGATGGCGCGACACGCGCGCAGTGAGGCACTAGCGGGCGAGCGGCAGTGGCTGTGGGAGGCCAGCGGCGCGGCCGGCCGATGCGTGTGTGGCGAAGCGGGGAAGAGGAGAAGGAGCGATGCTCACGGCGAGGTCGTAGGGCCAGTGGCAACGGGGGACGAGGAGGAGGTCGAGGACGACGGCGGAGCGGTCCGGCGAGGGCGTGTTCCGGCAAGGCGGCGTCGTGACTCGAGGGGGGGGCGGGGAAGAGACGATGGGGCGGCGCCGGCGAGGTCCAGCGAGCGCCTGGCGTCGCCGGGGCGGCGGGGTAGGTAGCGGGGCGCCGGGCGCCGCGGTCGTCGTGCGGGGGCGTTCCCCTCGATCCGATCTGGATCGGGGAGGAGGGGGGAGAGCGACTGGGGGGAGGGGGCGAGTGGGGGAGTGGGTGACGGGGTGGGGGTTAGGGTTTCGGGGTGAGGGGCCATATAGGCCAGGCGCGGGGTGGGCCGGTTGGGGCCAGTTGGGCTGGCCAGCAGCTGGGCCGGCCTGGCTAACAGCTGGGCCAGTTGGCCCAGTGGGGGGGGTTCTTTTATATTTTTTTTGTTCTGTTTGTTTTCTGTTTTTGTATTTTCTTTTCTTTTAGTTTTTGTTTTATAAAAATATAAATACAACTCCTAAATTAATGTTATAACTTATTCTACTACCCCAAAAAAGTTTGACACCTAAATAAAATAGTTTGCATTATTGTAATAATTTTTTTAAAGGCATTTAATCAATTGTCATAGCTGCTGTTTTAATTACTTTAGAACCCTTAAACATTTTATAAAAGTGTGGTTTCTCCACTAGTATTATCCATGATTTATTTGACACATTTTGGACATTTTAAATTCTAACGTTTGAAAACCTTTATTGTTTGCCTGATTTTGAATTTGAATTTGAATCGGCTTGAACCAACTCGAGTTTATCAACAGTAACCGAGGTGACGTGGCACCATTAGCAGAGGTTTACTGTAGCTTAATTATCCGGGCGTCACAATCATGTCATCTTGCTTAAGGCGTTACTCTATTTTCATGAACTTAATACTCTAGATGCATGTTGGATAGCGGTCGATGAGTGGAGTAATAGTAGTAGATGCAGGCAGGAGTCGGTCTACTTGTCTCGGACGTGATGCCTATATACATGATCATACCTAGATATTCTCATAACTATGCTCAGTTCTGTCAATTGCTCAACAGTAATTCGTTCACCCACCGTAAAATACTTATGCTCTTGAGAGAAGCCACTAGTGAAACCTATGGCCCCCGGGTCTATCTTCATCATATTAATCTTCCAATACTTAGTTATTTCCTTTGCTTTTTACTTTGCTTTTATTTTACTTTGCATCTTTATCATAAAAATACCAAAAATATTATCTTATCATATCTATCAGATCTCACTCTCGTAAGTGACCGTGAAGGGATTGACAACCCCTTATCGTGTTGGTTGCGAGGAGTTATTTGCTTTGTGCAGGTACGAGGGACTCGCACGTAGCCTCCTACTGGATTGATACCTTGGTTCTCAAGAACTGAGGGAAATACTTACGCTACTTTGCTGCATCATCCTTTCCTCTTCAAGGAAATCCAACGCATTGCTCAAGAGGTAGCAAACCACATAGCCACGGAAAAGCAAAACAAAACAGGAAATCAAAGGAAATCAAAGGAAAAAAAGAAAAGAGCAAAAATCCAGGCTGTTACAGTATCGTCCTTAGTTGATTGTGGATCGTGTATCTCTTCTTGTGTACTCGAGGATCTAGCACATGTGTGACTATTTCGTGTTGGTTTAGTGATTCTCCCGTGTTTTCCCTTGTGTTTACCCTTGTTTTCCCCTCGTATTCTTCGCAGGATCCGCTCCTTTCGTGAAAGATCGGGCGATTAGGGTTCTACCCTACATCAAGTACCCTCCTGAAACCACAATGAGGTGAGGTCACAACAACAATTGCATGCATTAACCCAACGTTGGTCAAAATTAAAACATACAACTGTTTATGCAATTAAGTCTGTATCACCGTTGGGCAAAAGTATCAATAAATGCACATTTTATAACAATAACATATCATGATCATGTTATTAACAACGTTGGTCATCAAATAACAGGATCATAATTGTTTCAATAATCGCTTTAACATGCTCCTAAAAATTTAATTTTACATTTGTTTTATTTACTTCTAAAAGAGCACTTTTATTTATTTACAGCGGAAAAACATGAATAAAAAATTCATGAACTTTATCATTTTCAAAAAAAAACTTTTTCTTTTCTGTTTTCTAGACAAATATTTCGTTGGATCAATTTGAATAGAACTCAAAAACTATATGAAATTTACCCAAAAAACTGGGAAAAATTCATCAAAACTTTGCTTTGTAAAAAAATAACAACAGAGAAACCTCTTTTTCGCAGCCCAGCCCACGGCCTGCCTACTGCCCGCCGCTGCGTGGTCCGTAGCCTGTTGAGGCTGACGCGGATGCGGCCCACGGCCTGCTTGCTACGGCTGCTGGCCTCTACCACTTTCGGCCCAGAGGCCCACTGTGTCGGTTAGGGTTTTCATCAGGGGCGTTGGTTTTGATCGGACGGTTACGCGCACGTTGCGCTCGAACAAAACGACCCACCGCACCGCTCGGGACAAAACCTAGTCCACCCCCCCCCCCACGCGCCGCTCGCTGTTCCTTTCTGCTCGCAGCGGCGGATCTGAGCAGCGGTCATGTCGCGCCGCCAGAAACCGGCGACGGTGCCACACCACCGCGGCGCGCAAGCCCCTCTCGTTTCCCCTTCCCTTTCTCCCTCCTTTCTCATGTCTGTTCGCGAGAGAGAGCAGAGAGGCGCAGCTGCACCTCCTCTTACCCCCTGCGCCCAGCGAGCGTGAGCGCCCCGACTGTCTCCGTTGCCGGCGTGCGTTGTTGCCACCCCCTTCGTCGGCCACGCATTCGCATCGCGGTGAGCGCGTCGCCGTTGACGGTTTGGCCGTGGTGCCCCCCTTTTTTTGGTTCTTCTTCCAACGCCTCGGCTTGCCGATGCGCGTCCGGATCGAGAGGAACGACGCGGCCTTGCGACGGCACAACTTTTCCAGCGAGCCCAAGGCCCTCTGCCGATGATGTTCTCTTTCTGTGAGATTCAGGATCCAGGGGAGGGGATTTATTTTGTGGGGTTAATCTCCCGTTTACTTTTGCTACCAAAAGAATCTAGAACCCTAGCGGCTCTGACACCATTGATAGGCTCTCTTAGATCATTTAGGGCTAGATTATATCGGTAGTTCACCTTCCGCTTGACTTGAGGAGCTCGAGCCGGAGGCCATGGTGGAGCTGTGGCGGCGGTGAAGGCACTGTGTGTGTAGGCAAAGTGGTGGTCGCGCTTCCCGTCGCAGTTGCGAACCCTAGATCGGTAGGGGTGTTGGTGGGGGGCGTGGCAACGCGACGAACCTCGTGAGGCGTGCCACTAGACCCTACCTTGTTTATATAGTGCAGTGCGACAGGGGCCCGTCAACCATGGGTTCTTGAGCACCCCTGATCAGGGCGCAGATCAAAGGCCCGCCATTGGGCCCATACAGTGGAGATCATCCTAACAGCTGGACGATGGTTGTTCCATTACCGAGTTGGCGCCGCGGCAGTTCTCCTTCGTCAAGGACAGGGGCGATCCATGAAAGACGCACTTGTCAACCATTCCTAGGTAAGAGGAGTAATGCTAGACGTACGAAAGGTTACATAGGTGCTAATCTGGATGTTTCAGATTGGAAGTGGGGGGATGAAGGGCCCCACCCCACTGAAAATCATGGGCCTTTCGTAGGTCTAGTATTATCGGGGTAAGAGATATCGCGGGCGGGCTCTTTCTCTCTCCCTGCCATCGCTCAGTACCTCAAGGTCTGGGATTTGGCACACGCCACTATGCTGGACGCGGGAGTCAGGGACACGTCGTGGTGGATTCTGACGGCTGATCAACAGTTCTCTTTTAGGAGCACCTACCGCATGTTCTTCCTTGGGATTGTTCGCTTCGCTTGTTACAAGCCGATTTGGAAGTCCAAAGCCCCACCCCATTGCAAATTCTTCATGTGGCTTGGGGTGCACCGAAGATGCCTCGCGGTGGACAACTTGGAGAAAAGAAACTGGCCATCCAATGGATCTTGCCTCGTGTGCCTATCGGAACCAGAAGATTGCACTCGCCTATTCGTCCACTACCGCTTCACACGGCAACTATTGATGCACTTCAAATCCTGGACCGGTGCTGAGTTTCTGATTCCTGATAGCAACTTTCCTTCCACAAAGGACTGGTGGTTGCAGGCTAGGGCTGCTATACCCAAGCACGTGCGAAGGAATTTCGACACGGTGGTTATCTTGCTGCACTGGAGGGTATGGAAGGAGAGAAATGCCAAGATTTTTGATCAGGTTGCCAGCTCGCCGATCAGAATATTGGACCTGATCAAGGAGGACATGCCATGTGGAGAGCCGCGGGATGCATCATGGATCTGCCCACTTAGTTGCAGTTGTGGTGCCTGATGTAATAGGAGGACTGCCCTTCGCTGGGTTGTACAGCTGCTCCTGATGAGTTCAGTCTAATCTTCCTAGACTGTCTCTATTGTACTCTTCTTCCCTATCTAGTAAAGATCGGCCAATGGCCCTTCAAAGAAACGTCGTCCAGTGAGGTCAAAACATGCAACTCGCTAGACTGATGTCAAGTGTCCAGCTGAGCTCAAGCCGCATCTCTGCGTTGCTCCTCTCTTTTTTTACATCATCTCCGCGTTGCTCCCTGTTTAACTGAGCAACGAACAAACAGTCAGTTCTTACCTGTGCTCCTAGTCCACGCTCAGTTACCCCTTGCATCCGACGGCCCTTAGCGACTCACCTGCCCCCCTATGTGATCTCTGGCAATGGGACGACTAGCTTCATTCCTTCCTTCACTTTTACTGCTTTACCATCATCGTTTAGCTTAGCCATTCCCAGGGGGAGGCCATGGCCAATGCCAGTTGCACAATTTCAGAGTAGCCCAAGGCAAGGCAGTGCCGACAAGACATAGACATGGCGCATGGGGACTATGGTTGGGCTAAATTTTGAAGTATACATGTTGAAATGTTGTGCATATATGTGGAAATGCTAAAAAATACATCGTGAAGTGTGAATTGGTAAGGTGGCCGAGATGGGTATTTTTACCCGAGAGTATTACCCGCACCCGGTCGGGTAAGGGTATGGGAACAATTTCAAACCCAAGGTGCGGGTACGGGTACGGGTTTGGGCAAAAAATAATATGATGGGTAAGGGTTTGGGCGAGACCATTACCCGCACCCGAACCCGGTGGGTGCCATGTTGAGATAGAATAAAACCAAGCAATATGATTAAACCTCGTTGTTTTACCCTTAGTAGCAACAATACAATATGTGCCTCGCTACCCCTTCTGTCACCGGTGAGGACACCGCAAGATTGAACCCACTAGAAGGCACCTCTCCCACTGAAGATAAATCAATTTTGTTGGTCGAACCAAATGGATAGATCAGAGAGAAATACAAAGCTATAATAATCATGCATAAAAAACTTTAGCAAAAACTCAATTACTTTCAATGAATAACATGATCATAAACACACAATTCATCGGATCCCAACAAACACACCGCAAAAAAAGATTACATTGAATAGAACTCTGAGGAGAACAATGTATTGAAGATCGGAGAGAGAAGAAGACATCTATCTAATCACTATGGACCTGTAGGTATGTGGTAGACTACTCACACATCATTGGTGGTGAAGCAAGGTTAATGTAGAAGCCCTCTGTGACCGATTCCCTCTCCGGCAGTGTATCGAAAAAGGCCTCCAGATGGGATCGCGGAAGAATAGAAGCTTGCAGCGACAGAAAAAATGTTTCAGGTGGCTCTCTGTTGGTTTGGGGATTTGTGGAAATTTATAGAGGTGGAATTAGGTCAAACGGAGCTGCATGGGACCCACAAGCTAAGGTGGCACCCCCCCCCCTGAGGGGCGCCGTGTGAGCTTGTGACTACTACCTCTTGAGCACTACGTTGGTTTTCCCTTGAAGAGGAAAGGGTGATGCAGCAAAGTAGCGTAAGTATTTCCATCAGTTTTTGAGAACCAAGGTATCAATCCAGTAGGAGACTACACGCAAGTCCCTCGTACCTGCACAAACAAATAAGAACCACGCAACCAACGCAATAAACGGGTTATCAATCCCTTCACGGTCACTTACGAGAGTGAGATCTGATAGAGATAATAAGATAAATAAATATTTTTGGTATTTTTATGATATAGATTGAAAGTAAAGATTGCAAAGTAAAATAGATAGGAAACTTTATATGATAAAAGATAGACCCGGGGCCATAGGTTTCACTAGTGGCTTCTCTCAAGATAGCATAAGTATTACGGTGGGTGAACGAATTACTGTCGAGCAATTGATAGAAGAGTGCATAATTATGAGAATATCTAGGCATGATCATGTATATAGGCATCACGTCCGCGACAAGTAGACCGAAACGATTCTGCATCTACTACTATTACTCCACACATCGACCGCTATCCAGCATGCATCTAGAGTATTAAGTTCATAAGAACAGAGTAATGCATTAGGCAGGATGACATGATGTAGAGGGATAAACTCAAGCAATATGATATAAACCCCATCTTTTTATCCTCGATGGCAACAATACAATACGTGCCTTGCTGCCCCTACTATCACTGGGAAAGGACACCGCAAGATTGAACCCAAAGCTAAGCACTTCTCCCATTGCAAGAAAGATCAATCTAGTAGACCAAACCAAACTGATAATTCGAAGAGACTTGCATAGATAACCAATCATACATAAAAGATTTCAGAGAAGAATCAAATATTGTTCGTAGATAAACTTGATCATAAACCCATAATTCACGGATCTCGACAAACACACCGCAAAAAGAGTTACATCGAATAGATCTCCAAGAAGATCGAGGAGAATTTTGTATTGAGATCCAAAGAGAGAGAGAGAAAAGGCCATCTAGCTAATAACTATGGACCCGAAGGTCTGTGGTAAACTACTCACACATCATCGAAGAGGCTATGGTGTTGATGTAGAAGCCCTTCGTGATCGATTCCCCCTCCGGTGGAGCTCCGGAAAAGGCCCCAAGATGGGATCTCTTGGGTACAGAAGGTTGCGGCGGTGGAAATAGGGTTTCGTGGTGCTCCTGGATATTTTCGGGGTATATGGACATATATAGGAGGAAGAAGTAGATCGGTGGAGCTACGAGGGGCCCATGAGGGTGGGGGCGTGCCCAGGGGGCAGGCGCACCTCCCTGCCTCGTGGCCTCCTTGTTGATTTCTTGATGTCCACTCCAAGTCCCCTGAATCACATTTGTTCCAAAAATAATTCTCCCGAAGGTTTCATTCCGTTTGGATTCCGTTTGATATTCCTTTTTTGTGAAACATAGGCAAAAAAACAGCAATTTGCACTGGGCCTTGGGTTAGTAGGGTAGTCCCCAAAATAATATAAAAGTGTATAAATAAGCCCATTAACATCCAAAACAGATAATATAATAGCATGGAACAATCAAAAATTATAGATACATTGGAGACGTATCAGTGACTCTCCTCCCGAAACTTCTAGGGTCTCTTCTGGTCCAGAAAAAAATCACTGTAGAACTTCATCATCTTTGGACTTTGTTTGGTATTGATTTTCTAAAAAGTCAAAAACAAGCAAAAAAATAACAAATATCACTTGGCACTAGGTTAATATGTTAGTCCCAAAAAATAATATAAAATTGCATATAAAACATCTAAGATTGATAATATAATAGCATGAAACAATAATTATAGATACATTGGAGATGTATCACCTCTCCCTATCTAGATCGTCGTACGCTGGCTCCCTCGCTCTTGGCATTGTGTGGGCACCCATCTCCTGCCCACCCGTCATCCGCGCCCGAGCGAGCTGAGACGCAGAATACTCGGAGAAGAGTGGCGCCGCATTTGCGTCGACGATGTATTGCACCTTACGGGCGGGGGTTCCGAGCTGCTTGGCGGCGTACTACGGAGGCTTGTGATGCTCCGGCCATGACGCCGTCTGTACTATGGGCACCCCCGTCTGGCGACGTCCGGCACGACCATCGTGCCCAACGCCACCACTAGGCCCACCGGCTGCCAACCGCTTCTTGAGCTTCTCCTCCTTTGCAGCCTTCCCTCTAATGTGACAAGTTTATTGCATAGTCGAGCTAATCTTCCGGGCAAGTGTGATGCTTGGATCCTCCGGCACCTCCGCCGCCTTCATCTCCAACAGGTTCTCCGACGGTTCCATGCGTCGGCAGCGGAAGGAAGGAAAGGTGGGAGAAAAAAGCAGGAATTGGACAGAGAGCGGCAGGGATGGAAGAAGAGAGCGGGGGATTTTAGCGCGAAAACAGTGCGGATTGCTACAGAAGTGCGGGCTCTGCCTTCCTTTTGGGTGGGCCAAGGGGGTTAGAGAGCGACATTTCGCCTGTCCGGACTCCCACAAAACCCCCAACGTTTGGTTCCAGTTTGCGGGAGAAAACACGTCTGGACCACTCGGCGGACCAATCCATGCCAGTGTTGGATGACTTCCATGATCCGGACAGCGCGGTCCGGACAGATGCGGACGGTTTGAGGGTCGGCGTTGGAGATTCCTTTAGAAAATGTTTGAAGAGTACTCTCAAAAAAGAAAATGTTTGAGACACCGATTGGTCCGGACAAGGATTTATGACACGCAAGTGTGGGGCACCCAGATCCTGATGCCAGCTTTTTATTTTGGCTTTCAATTTTCAAAGTTCTATATTTTAAACAAAAGTTAAAATAAAGTTATGTTTTCATATTTGTGTTGCTCGTGACCAACGCTTTCAAATAGGATTCATTTTTAATATATTTTGACGACTTTTAAAAAAATGTGAAGTTTCAATGTTTGAACCTTAGTACGAGCTACCAGTAAACATCAATTGTTTTATGTCTTTGATCGATCGAAAAAATTGCTTAAAATTATATCTCTGAAACTTGTTGAAACCGGGCATTTTTAATGCGAAAAGGGTAAGTCTCATCGTTGAAATTTAAAGCTTTTTGAGGGATTTACTTTTTACTGTGCGGGATTCAACAATTTCATGAATCGCGAGGTAAATCGAGCGGAACGGCGGGGCTTGGTGAGTGCCTCAACATGGATCATGTTGCTGGCTGCATCAGTGTAAAGGGGGTTCAGTCAGTGAGTCCCAGTGAGATGGCAGGGTATGGGGTGTGTCCCAGGCAGCCAGATTCGGAGGCCATCAAGGTGCCGGTGATCCACGGCGTGGGGGCACACTGCTTTCGTTGGCTCGCTTGCCCGGTGGGATATGCATATGCGGCTATGGTAATGGTGGTGTACACATCCTCGTCGTGTTCTCCGGCCTTTCGGCACCCTCCATGATGCCTTCTGAGCGACCTGTGATCCTTTCTTACTCGTCTCCACCCGTCGCCCTTGGCTTTCTCGAGGAGATAGCTTCGTCTAGGCAAAGTGTCGAGAATCTCTAGCAAGGTCCAAGGTCGGAGTCGACATGAACTGCAGCCTGAATATGAACGAATCTCTAGATCGACATGGGCAACCTGAATATGAACGCCGCCTTAACTTTGATTTAGTCTGCACTTTCATCCTTTCGCACTCTGATTTGCAACTGTTTACAAATCCCAAAAATGCGCGTTTGGCTTCCTAAACATTGGCGCCGAGAACATGCATGCTTGGCGTACCAATTCGGAAACGTCACGTAACTGAAGAAGAAGAAGAACATAACCTAACACTGTCATAGGTAACACTTGTAAGCGTGTCAATCAGTTGGACTGAAAGAAAGAAAGGAAAAAAAAAACAACTAGCTTCATCAGGTGTGCAGCTTCTGCCTCACTTCAAAAAACCCTTGATCAGTGCACACACACAATTCACATAACTGAAGAAGAAGAATATACCATAACACAGTCATAGCAACTAGCATGTCTTGTATGAATGCATTACTCCACAGGTTCGTTGTCTGAATCTGGTCAGTAATTCAGACGACAATGGCGACAGCACAAACAGGCAATCGAATCGGTCAAGGCTAGCTGCTCGTGGCGATGGCGCCCCAAAGCAACTTGCGACTTACCCGGTGGGATGGAGGATTCCAGTGCTCACAGGCCACCGGTCCTTCTCCTTCCTCCGATCCCCATTTCTCCTGCTACACTAGAAAAAAAGGGCCATTCCTCGGGGCTGAATGCCGCCGATTTGCAGCATGAACCGTGCATTCCCCTGCTTATTCACATTGCATATATTGGAGTTGGTTCAGCAACGAACAAGAATTTACTGGTGCACAAGGATATCTCCAAGGTTAATTCTCAAGGAAAATGCTCAAGATGCACTACCAACTTACCCAAATTTTCTTCACATGCAAAGCTGCTTCAGAAGGGGGAAAAACAACAGCTCGCATTCAGACCTCCTTCGCACGATCTGGCACAGCGCAACTCCCATCACCACCGGATTCTGCGAATAAACTAAAAGCATCCATTATCCGTTCCGTGCTGCCAACAGAATTTAAAGATCATCAACTGCCATGCAAAGTGGCAAAGTAGAAAAGACCAGCACTTTCAAGGAAGCCTGTTTAATCTTTTACCATGCAGCTGATGACTCGCAGAACAGAGCATATGACTTGCAGAAAACACGCGGTCGGAAACATTTATCTGCAATTGGCCATTACTTGGGTTACATTCATTTGTCGAAAACTGGCCAGTCATAAAGCTTAACTTTGTCGAAATACAGTGGTATTCATTTGTCCTTCTATTACATTTGATTGACAGGTGTATGCATATAACCACGGTGATTTTGAGATTTGCTTGACTGAATTCCAGCATCGAAGTATAAGCGATGATAGGTTACTGAGCCATCTACAACAACAGACTAGTAAGCAGACATCGATTTACCTTATAATACATAAATGATAAGGAAATAGCACCAAAATCTGCACCTAAGCATGAACGTGCACATAAAAATATCTATTACTCCCTCCGTCCCATAATATAAGAGCGTTTTTTACACTACACTACTGTCAAAAACACTCTCATATTATGGGACGGAGGGAGTGACATGTCTTCCACGAAAGCTTGTTTGGTGGAAACTGAATGTATTAAGATTATCAACACAACATTTCTAACGCATCTCAGCTGATTAAACAAATCAAAGCCATGGGAAGGAGAACAAATGCAAGAAATGGACTTTAACCAAGGGAAGAAACACTAAAATACAGAGCTACACTCTCCAATTTCCCAGCACATAATTTGTTTCCAGGTAATGCAGTAGCTAGCCTCTATCTGCTGCATATGAGTCCTTGCCCTAAAGCTCTGAGATGTACCTTTCCATGCGCACTTTGACTTTGCAGCAGATTGCCAGCCCTTCCCCCTGCTCTCCCAGGTTCTGCAAAGGAGCAGAGCAACATTGCCAACCCTACCATAACCACCCACAAAGTGTAGAATGAAAATACAACGAATCAGAAAGCAATAAATTCAGTATTCACAAACATCAAAACAAGTTTCTTCTCTGTCAGCAAAAAATGAACTTCTCCCAAATGAAGGCCGGCAGGTAAGAAAATAGTTATAAGCATCAAACACAGAGCTCCAAATTTATCTGGTCTGTCTACAAAATAAACTTTCACCACAGTTACTTGATGTTCCAAACCTAAATGAAGTAGGGTTTCTAAGGATAAGGACTAGAAGAACACGGAATGCAATCATCATCCTACATTTGCCATAATCGACTTTACAGAGTTCAAGATTCTGACATAGTCACGAAACAACACGGACTGGTCACCCTCCAAGCCAACACGGTGGTGCCGGTTGCTGCCAGCAAGGTTGTTACATGGGCTTCCCCCGATCACCAAGTCAAAGCCACCAAGTTGTCTGATAAGTGATGCAATTTTTTCATGTGTGAGAGACTGCACATCACGGAACTCTATCAGTGTGCCTTCCTGGGTCTGATCCCACCAAGTTCTCAAGATGCTCCTACTCGCGTCGCAGATTTCCACAGAAACCACGGTCTTCATCCGTATGCCAAGCTTGTGAAGGGCAACCTCTGCTCCTCCGATACCACTGAACAGGGACAGCACGTTCATACCACATGGAAACCTATCCTTCAGCACTGACAGATGAAAAGCAACAGTATCGACTTGGAATGAATTTCCAAGGCATTTCTCTCTCTTTTTCTTGCTAGTTCCCCTGGTATGGTCCCTTGCATAACCAAGCAGAAACTCCATTTCCAGAGAAATGCAGCAACTTTGTTTCTGCCAATCCATACCAAATTCCACTTCCTGCATTCTTCCAGCACATATTTCTGAACAGCTTGAGTTGGTGGATCGCTCGAGTTTGCAAGAGCACGGTGGATCCGTTCAGTCAGCGTTGCGCTTGCCGTACATGTTTGTAGGCAATTGAGCTGCCTTCTTTGGTCCCACGAGGGCCACCACGTCTCGTACTGGGGGAAGGCCTCGAAAATGGTCTTCGGAGGGATGGGACGCAAAACTGACCTTCCCTCAGTTGGGAGGTTATGGATGTAACCCCGTTTCCTTAACGCTGCGCAGAAGTATTTCGAGTCTACGAACTCTGACTCAATACCATATAAGCATCTTGAAATTTCTGCCCAGGCACCTTTAGTAGCAAGTGCCACATTCTCATAGTAGAAGAAAGGTGCTCTCATACTATGTGCAGGAAGCCATCTGCCCACTGACCGTGGTCGGTCACCAGGTAGGCCAAATCCCACCATTGGCTTTGGCAGAGAAATTGACTCTTCATGACCACCATCCCATGGGGATTGACTTCCATGTGCTCCACCTCCGTATCTTTTCCTCTTCTTGCTATCTTCTGTGGATCTTGCTTTCTTTCTCCCCACGCAGGAACTGAAGCGATTCTCATCCATAACCTGCAAACAAATTCCAGTGTCAATCCATCGAAATTAAGAATGAAGCCATTATTATTCACATGTATAGGAAACTGCAATGTACCTCATGGTCAGCCTGTGATGCATAGATGGAGTCAACCAATACATGCATAGGGGTATCCAGACCTGGCCAAGTTTGAACCAAATATAAAGCATAAGGTACGATCCCATTAAAGTATGATCAACAAAGCCTAATCACCAAGCCAACAACTACAAGAAGAGAGCCATACCACATCTTCTAAGAGCCATGTTTGCTTCATCTTCAGGAAATCCCATGTCCACTAAGGACTTGATCTGCTTGTCCCACTGTGACATTTCTTCTAGGAAACCCTGCACAAAAGCACAGCAAAACAGAGATTAGAAAGCACTTTCTACATCTCACCGCCCATTTTGATGCCAACTAAGTAACTAGTAACTACATACTAGTAGTGAATGTAATTGTACAACATGATGCACAAGACCTGAAGAAAGGAGGGGGGGTTCAAAAAATTAATATTTAAGAGCTCGATTTGATGTCCTGCAATGCCGTTTCAGATGTATAATACAAGAGTTATTCTTGTGTGCATGAACTCAGTCCAGTACTTCATCTGCTTACTTGACACAGCTACCTAGACCAGCCATAAATGTGTTTGCAGCGTCATAAATAAGTGAAAACATATCTAGATAACACATAAATCATGAAAGTGGGTAATGCTTATGTAGCTAGTAATTTTCCATCCCTCTAGACACATTTCAACAGGTAAAATTACTCGATGGAAACAACTCATGGTCTCATACGTTAGATCATACCAGCTAATAAACAGATCAACAATGTTTCACATGTATATATAATTATATATCACAATCCACATAATCAAAGAATTTCCGGTTACCAAGCTGAAGATAAGTAAGTATCTACCTCGTCACCAGAACCATCAGAGTAAGGTTCCCTTTGGCCAGCATCAACAGCATCATCCCAGTCTTCAAAATCAAAAGCATCATCTTCTTCTTCTTCTTCTTCTTCTTCATCTTCAACGCGCTGGGGGATGCGGCGAGAAGTAGAGCAGCTACCCACTGAGTCGTCATTTTCCTGCATTTCACACAACCAATCTTAACATACCGTCCTTCCCGCCATGAAGCAAGAGGTCAACTCAGATATGGGAGCACATCAACAAATACCGTATATGCAAGAAGTAGTGACAGCAATGCACTTTCGTCCCTCTCCCCTGAAAGCAAAACAAAAGGTTAAAAACTGAAGGTGCAAAACATCAACAACACGAATGAAATGATCAAATGGAACTGACTACTACTACTTGTATTACCAATCTCTTTGGCGGCCTTCAGTACCATCTCTTTCGGGAAACCCATTTCTACATACATCCCAACTAACGAGGCAGAAGGAGCTGCCCCATTGGCCATCCCATCAGCGTCCTTTAGATCAGAAACAAACATCAGACTATGATCAAAATCATACCAAAACAATAACCTTATGCGAGCAATGACTAGCTCTTGTGCACTTGTGCTTAATTAAAGACACCCACTTCTATCACTTACCTGCCTCACCAGCGTGGACGGGCCAGGAGCATCAGTGTTTCTCGGGGCTGGATAAGACGAGACCCCAACGTGACCATCATTGTCCTCATCCAATTCGAATTCATCATTATCGCTAACCAAGTCCACTATCTGTAACATGAGTGACACCACAACTCAAACGCACAGAACAACAGCGAAAGCAAACCACCAGCAATGGAGAAGAGAAATAACGCGAGGGCATGCGACATCGCAAGTGAAGCCTTAAACAAGAAATTAGCACAGACACATTCGTTAGTATAAGTTCTAGAACGTGTTTAAATCGAAAGACAAACTGCGACCTTTTTCGATCCAACAGACCATTTACGACGTCCCACAGATGTCAAAATCGCGTGCACAGTTTATCGCATGCAATCGCAACCATAGCATCCACCGTCAAGAGCGGTTTCAAAGTAAAGACTGCTAAGGTGCTAACCATCACTAGACATGGAAACCTCGGCATGTAGCCGCATTTAAGAATGAATTTGCTTCCCTTGTCCAAGATCACATTTTGCAACTCCTAAAAGACATTACAGAAACCAAAGTCTCCAGATTGCAGGGGAAATTGCATTGCCTACAGCAAGATGGCAGCACATCTAACTACATGATGAAAAGGAAACCAACTACATTTCCAGTGTACTCTGTCTCTTCTCGGCTGTGACGACAAAGAATCGTTTCATGCAGAACATCTACAGAATCGAGGGGAGGAGAGGAGGGCTTTACCACCGCCATTGTTCCTGAACTGCCTGGAGAGCGAAATCACCCGGCCAAGTCCTAGACAGCTCCCTCCCTGAGTCCCTGCGAACCAGAAAAAGCATTCAATTTTAGGGCGGCCGACGTACGGACGTACGGACGGGCACACGTCCCGCGAAATCCGCGGCCTCCCCGTTCCGGAGCGAAACCCTAGCCCACCAGACGGCCACGAGAGAGAGAGAAGGGAGGAAGCCGGGGAGAGAGGCTGCTCACGTGCGATGATGCGACGGCGGCCGGCGTGGCTGGAGACGGCCGCGAGCGTGGACGGGGAGGGGGAGGAGGCGGCGGTGCCTGGACAGGAGGGCGCGGGCTCCGGGTCCGATGGCGCCGCCGGGGGTCTCCGGCGCGGAATGCGGGCGCCGATCGCCTCCTCGCCTCGTCGATGGCCCTCGGAGCGGCGGGGTGGAGCGGAGCGGAGGTGGCGGAGTAGGCGGAGAGGAGGCGGCGCCCCGACCAGGTCACAGCCAGACAAGAGGACTGGGGCGACGACACGAGTCCACTCCACTTGTTGTAGCAGCTGGTGTTTCAGCTGGGCCTTCACTGAACTGGCCCATTGCTCGTTAAGGCCACCCCAGTCTTTTTATTTATTTATTTACTGTATTTAATGCAGTATTTTTTTACTGCATTTAAGGACTCCCTTAGAAAGAATACTGTATTTAAGAAGATCACAAGTTGTCAAGGAACATAGATGAAACCTCCCCGTATCTTCCCCTACTTAAACTCAGACTTTCCGAATACGTTTAACTTGAACCGGTTATGGATGGTGTTTTTCTTCCTCTTTAGTTAGGGCTATTAAAAAAAAGGATGCGAACAAAGCGAAGGGTAGAAGGAAATGCTATGGATTGCGGATGATAACCTTCAAAAATCCATAGATTATTTTGTGAAAAAGAAAGTGATAATTTCATTTTTATGATATACATTACAAAATTATTTTGTTTTATTCTCATGAATTCTTGCCGGTTCTTTTTTTGTGGAATTTTATGAATTTTAATTTCTTCCGCTAAAACTTCAAATGCCCAAAACCACCCTAGGAACTCCCCTCCAAAAGCATAAAATAAAGTGAAACAATTCATGGGTCTGAGGATTATTGTAGGATTATAATCAAAATAGCATCAGACAATACGAGATCATTTGTGTTCCATACTAAATAGGAAAAAATGGTAAATGCATTTCTCTTTTTTTCACATGATATAAATAGTCCTAGTGCTAGATAAACCGTGGCATTTTATTTTTTATATGTTTACTACATGCATGGTTTTGTATTTGCATATATTTTCCTGGAAAAAGTGGGCTCAGGGTCGATGTTTTGGGAAGTTCTGGTTTATTATAAATTGTTGTGATAGGTTAGAGTTTAATTGGGACCCAGCACTGTTAGTTCATTCCAGTTGAATATTTTCCTAATAATTATCCCTTCCTCCCTCCCTCTACATTTAACTTTAGGTGAGAATTGACATTCTTGTTACCCTATCCACCAGTTGCTTTGTCATTTTGTTGTTGATATGGTCTTGCTTGTTTCTCTTGTGCACTTTTGGGAAATGTTTGGTCAGTAGCCAAAAATTGGTATGCCAATATGTTGGCAAGCCTACCAACTTATTTTGCAAACATAAAACTTGTTTATTTTTGGCAACTTTTGGAGTTGGCTACCAACCAAGCATACCCTTGGTAGCTACCATTAGAGTCAAATCAAACAAAGAAAGCATAAGGAAATCCTATGAAAAGTCACAAATACTCACTAGTGATCTAAATACTCTTATATTTCTTTACGGAGGAAGTACTGTTCACTAGGCGACGTCTGGTTTGCAGTTCTGTGCGTAAAAACCAGTGTTTTCCCATGATGAAACCCATGGAACTGATGCAGAAAGAAGTTCCCAAGAACTAACAGAAAGAAACAGCAGGCACATGGCTCTTGATATTGCTAAATGAGGGATAAACGGTTACACCACTGTGCAGACTGATTAACGAAGTCATTGGCATTTTATTCTGGCAATAGAGCAGTTTCGATCGAAAGTAGCGACTAGTGACTGTCAAATTACATGATTTCCTCCTGGGTTTCCTCGGCTTCTGCATTCTGATGCTACTCAGTGTAACACTGTACATTGCAATGCGCGTATCTTACATAACGACACATCTAGCTGCTAGCCCTTTCTGCTCCACTCTCTGATCATCGTTGCCTGCAGAGAAAAATTATAGTCGGTTTAGAATCAGTCGTCATATGCATGAAAAATTCGAAAATGAAAACTGCACTGGCTTCTAGAAATTAAGAACTCCTTGCAGCTGGAACTTCACAGCAGAGAATGGACTTTGTGGTTTGGCAAGCTACTCTTGGCAGGCAAGAATTTTGGTAAGTCAGATTGATTCATTCAAGTAGATCTCAGCCACACTGAATTAGTGAAAAGGACAACTACCTTCATGAGGCTGGTGGAGCCTGCGGTTCTGAGGGGTTGACATCTCCTTTTTAAGGCTGATGAGGATGTCCTCCATTGTATGTTCCCTTTTCCAGTTTCCAAGCATAGGAAATCGTCTTGGATCAACCTAGACAAATAGCTCACTGTAAGTACTAGGTAAACATCACATCAACAACTTCACCACAGGTTGGTTTTTTTTTTTTTTTGCACAAGTACCATTCCAGTTTCTTGATTCACACATGTCATATTGACCCTAGCCTGGAACCGGACAGTCGGTGGTTTGTCTGGATAATCTGTATCACAGAACAACTTCAATTGATAGATTCGTCCCTCGTGAACAGTCTGTGAGACAAAAATAAATAAGTGCAGTAATCAGCTGGCTCGAGCATAAGGAAGCAAAAAACAATTAATATCTACTCATGGGTATTCTACAACATACATTGGGTGGACCAATAATAGTTCCTGTCCAGGAGCGCATATATATGTCATCAGCATCATCCATCCCATAGCTCACAGTTCCATCACCAATGCCCTTCTCACCTCTCTCAAGTTCTTCCAAAAGTCTGAAGTTTCTGGGAACTGAAGTACAGATAACAGTTAGTACAACAGAAAATGCAATAAATTATTATGAGCAGCTCATTCAAGCAGAGTAAAACATGAATCCAGTAACATCATTTGAAATTCTAATGGTAGAAAATTAAGGAAAAGCATAATTCCCTAATTTATTGGGATACTTATAATAGTACACTTATAATTTTTAAAGATGTTTTCAATGTCATAAAATTGGAGTGTAGTAGCTAAGTTAACAGTTGCAGTATTAACATAAGCTATCCATTTAAATAGCAGAAAAGGGTGATGTTTAAGGGAAACAATGTTGTGTGCCTAGATCATAGACAACATATTGAAACAAAAGAGAAGAGTATAGAGCCACAACTCACAGCATTAACCCTAGTATTGCACAAGACCTGCTTAATAACTGCAATCAAGCACAAGGAACAATATCTGGAGGTACTAAAGACGCACAACAAGCCAATACTTGTTTCAATATTGGCATATTTGCCTATGGCAGTATTCTTCTCATAAGAGGTTATTCAAGTTGTAAACAGGTTGCAGATGGTCCATGTTGTTTAGAAGACTAGTGTCTTGCCCCATGAATGGAGATTAATGACTGCGTACAAAATCGGCTATAAGTTACAAGTGAATGTTAGTTGTCAAGTCTTTCAATTTTCAAGATTGGCTTGACAGGTGTGACTGTCCTAGCTAAAGCATCTAGTATAAACTGACTTATTGGCCTTTAACTTGTAGCGCCCAAAAGGCAAGGCTCTTAGTAGACAGGGCCTTTCGGTATATCGGTATATCAAATAAAATCCCGAGGAGCCCGACCTGTTAAGCAGCGTCGACTTTAAGTATTTAGTTCTTCAATGGCAGGATATACTCTTAATAGATGGATAGCTCTTCACAAGTTGTGCCTTTGGAAGACAAGTATGGGTTATGGTTTCATCCTGGCAAAATCAGCCGTTCATCCCATTACTGTGATCACATGCTAGGGTTGGTAATGGTTCAATCATTGAGTGAGGGTAGGCTTGCTATATCGAGGAGGAAGAGAGATAGAAGAGAGGGGCTAGGATCAGATCTCTCTAGTTAATAATTCTCATTGGATTATATATATGGCATCACTTTAATATAGACGAATTTCTTAGTCATTAAGTGACATATCTCAACACTGAAGACCTATCTTATATCCAAGGAAATTGTCCTTATCTTTTATAGGTTTATAACCTTCCTTATCTATAAGTGACCATCCAAGTTACTGTTTTATTCGGCTAGACGGTGGGCCTACGCCTGACACAGCTGGCCACAAGCAGCATATCAAGTATAACAGGTTAGTAGGAATCAACATGAAAAGGGCAATGCCAGTTAGGAAGAAACTGATAATATAGTTGGAACACATTTTTATAAACAACGCTATCCTGTGAAGCAGTGTATGATCACATCAAAATAAGACACTATACTTAGGCTGAGTGCCCTGAGGATGAAATGCCTTCCTTAGATTGGTTGTTGTCAGTGTTTCTAAGTGGAGAGGAAGGACAGATATACCTACCATCCAATATAACTCCTAGGAGTACTCTAGTACTCTTCGCATTTAATTTGCTTCAAAATTCTCAAACCCTTCTTTAGGTTTTGGCTGCTCATGGCATGCCAGTCACAAACAACTAATGCCGGTGGGTTACAGGAATAAACACATCTTCATGATTGTTCTGACACACTAGTTTAACTACACATAGGGATCCAAAATTGCATTATTGTTCCATAAAAACATGCCCTGGGAGTGGGTTGTGAGTCTAAACGGGCAGCACATAAGTATTGATAGGAGTTCTTGATAGAGAAAATGGGGTGTAAGAATACAAGTGCCCAGATCGTAGTAATAGCTCGGATACCAGAGAGCTGGCAGAAAAAATCAACCTAGGATTATTAATCATAATGTGAACCTAATCAACAGACAACGATTCGCACGACAAGATAAACTGTGACCGGACAACAAATCCAGCTGGTACCCCCTAAATCCATACCGGTCCATCCATCCAAAACTGTGCCAATAATTGAGGACTTCATCAATTCCTGGGTTAGGCATAAAGGACCAAACCACTCACCAAACTTCACACCAACAGACAACACGGTGAATTCGGCCTCACCAACAGCCCTCAACGGTTCCTCTGACCGACATCTAGCCCATCGTCCTGATAGCCCCATCCAAAATTTACCCAACATAGCAGCATTCCATATTCCATCTTTGCCACAACCCATCATGGAAGTATGCTAATAATACCTACGGAACCTGCCTTTGCTCGAGAGTTCCTTGGCTGAATGTCCACACGGATGTCTGAACTGCGAAGGCAGATTTCACAGGGCATCATTCAGGAGGGATTCGGGATCGCCGGCAGATCCCAGCCCCATCAGATCAATCGCCAGACGCCGAGCCTAATCCAGCAATCCCTCCAACGGCCCCCTCCCCGGTCACTCGAATCACCGCCCCCCTAAAAATCCCACCAAGAATCCAAGAACTCGTACTCCACGGCCAGGAAGATCCCGCAGCGGCAGAACGAGTCCTACAGGAGGCGGTTCGTACAAATCGTGGCAAAGAAACGGCGAGAGGGGGGGAGGCTCACTCACCGACGACCGGCGCGGATCCCTCGGAGCCCATGGCGAGCACCTCTTCCACCTCCAGCTTCGGCCGCCTCTTCCTCTTCCCCCCTGAGCTGCGCTGGATGGATTCCGCGGTGGCTGAGCCGCGAGGACACGAATATCCGGAGCCCCGCGTGAAGCAAAGAAAGCCTTTTTCCGGCTCAGGGGGGGAGAAAAAGGAGGAGAGATGCGCGCACAGTACTGGACTGGGGCCGGAGCGGAGGAAGGAGCCCAAGTTGCCAAGTGATGATAAATAGGGATGACTCGGCTGCCGGGAAGCAATTTCCTTGCCACCGCCTTTTTTTTCTTTTTTTGTTTGCCTCAAATTTTCCTAAGATGAAGATAATTGGCCATTTAAGTTTAACCTATGGGAAATCGGGCGAAAACCGATGCGGACACGTCCACGATACGTGTCGGTCATGGGACATGATAGCGCACAAGGCATCCTCGGTCTGGCTATTGATAGTGGAATCCACACACCGCCGAGAGGAGAGCAATCGGCGAGGATGACTACAAGTGTCATCTTATTGCCCATCGCCCTCGAAACAACGACTCCGACTTTTCGCCACGGACCAACGGCCACCGCCATCTTATGACATATTAGTATTTGGTTAATAGCCAGGTGTATTGAAGAGAAACCGGTCATCCTTTTCTCGGCAAAGTTTGGAAAATATATCAATGCGCGACATGCGAAACATAACGACAAGAAGGTGTGACACCACGATCACGTTAGCGAGACAAACCAGTTTGTTATAAATACTTGTCACTTATGTGGAAAAGTTTTTAACCTTTTTCCATGATTTTTTTCTATTAATTAATTAATTAAGACAAAGAGAACTGTCAATTTAATCTACGGGAAATCGGACGAAAACCGATAAAAACACGTCCACAATACGTGTTTCAGTGTTTGCCATGGAACATGATAGCACACAAGGCATCCTCGGTCTAGCTATTGATAGTGGACTCCACACACCACCATGAAGGGAGCAATCGATGAGGCTAACTACAAGCGTCATCTTATCGCCTATCGCCCTTGATTCAGTGACTGACTTTTCGCCACTGAAAAACGTCCAACACCATCTTATCACGTATTAGTATTTGGTTAATAGCCGGATACATTGAAGAGATCAATCATCCTTTTTTGGTAAAGTTTGGCAAATATATCAATGTATGACAGGTAAAACATAACGACAAGAAGGTGTGACGTCACGTTCATGTTAGCAAGACAACTAGTTTGTTATAAGTAGTTGACACTTATGTGGCAAAGTTTTTAACCTTTTTCCTTGAATTTTTCTCTATTAATTAATTATGACAAAGAGAATTGCCAATTTAATCTATGGAAAATCGGGCGAAACTGATACAGACAAGTCCACAATACGTGTTTGTCATGAAACATCATAGCACACAAGGCATCCTCGGTGTAGCTATTGATAGTAAACTCCACACACCGCTGAGAAGGGAGCAATCGATGAGGCTAACTACAAGCATCATCTTATCGCCCATCGCCCTCGAAACAGCGACTCCGACTTTTCGCCACGGACGAACGGCCACCGCCATCTTATGACATGTTAGTATTTGGTTAATAGCCAGATACATTGAAGAGAGATCGGTCATCCTTTTTTTTGGCAAAGTTTGGCAAATACATCAATGCATGACAGGTAAAACATAATGACGAGAGGGTGTGACGACACGATCTTGGTAGTGAGACAACCGGTTTGTTATAAACAGTTGTGACTTATGTGGCAAAGTTTTTAACCTTTGTCCATGAATCGGGCATACTTAATTTGTGTTTTTAGGCGAGTTCTAACAATAGTTGCTCGGATCACTTTTGTGTAACATGTTGTTTTGTTATTTTTGTTCCTATTGATTATTAAATCTAAAGAATAGGAATTTCAAAGTGGCCTCTCAGAGATTCTTTTGAGAGAAAATGTGTACGAAAGCCCACATCCAGTTATTATGATAAGTGTAATGTTGCCGGCGTGTATATGCTACGTACCTAAGGGTATGCACAATGATGCTATCTTAGCAGTGTCATATAGGATAAATATTCAGGTGAAGAAAAGAGAAACCAGAAAGAAAAAAAAGGTTTTGTTTTCTCTTAATTAAGAGATGATCTCGTAGTAGCAAATCTCTTGCCACATTCACATTTCTAGGAATATCTAGTTACCAGAGATAAGATGAAGAGACAACCCATTGTACATTTTTTAAGTCATCTCTAGATTATATGGCAGGGTTAAGATTAGATTATCTTATCAATCACTCTACATGCCCTAATTAGCTAGCTGGGTTGAACTCGTCTTATCAGTTTTTGGCTGGCTTTTCTCATTAACTAATAATGTCTTTCTCTCTTGTTGCTTATAAACAACCAATAGTAATGGAAACTAAAGGATAACCTTCGCAAAAGTCACTCATCATCTACCCCTTTTTCACCCTAATCTTGAACCAAGCATTAAACAAACAAGGGCTCGAGAAAAATATGTAGGTATTTCATTTCGTCAAACAATAGCACGTGTGTATGTCGTATCTTCTCCAATTGTTTCGTTTTCAAAGGGTTGGTGGCCGGTCATGACTGGTGGACATGCTCGTTGCCGTTCATCAATTCCTGCGAAAATCCTCATGATTTCGGATAATTTTCAATCGGATACGTAACCCCTAAAAAAATATCCTACGGGACCACTGGTACAAGTGATGAGCACAGAGAGAATCAAGAAACATTAAGGGCCAGATCTTTGATGGATGACTTAACATGGACCAATATGTCATTGTAGTCTGCCATAAATTTCTGCTCCTTGGATACCATGTTCTCACGGAAGCTGCCGGTAAAAGAACAGCAGTAAAAGATGCCTTCACTGAATTTTGTACCTCTGGAGAATGGTAGATTTTACATGTGAAATTGCACAAATTACCGGCATTTACACAAATTTGGTTACTACTTTTTCAGGTTTCTACTACTGTTCGCACCAGAAAACCATGATGAGATATCGTCGTCGTCGTCGTCGTCGTCCTCGATCATCTCCATGCTTCTGGGAACACGAGGGGAGGAGCGATTACTTTCTTCTGATGCCTCTCCTGGAAGCCCCTGCTCCCCCCTGGACATCTCTTCCTTCCATTTTTCCCGCTCCAGAGGTTCTTGGGAAGTGGCAGTCCTGCCCCCGACAATGGGGAAACTGTCGAGGAATTTGTAGTCCCTGTGCATTGGGAGCATGCTGTTCTCATTGTCGTCATCGTCGTCTGCCTCCTCCGAGCTCCAGAAATCTGAATCTTCATCAGATAGTGGGGCCCTTTTTTGCACAAGTTGTCGCTTTCGCAATGTCGGCTGGATGCCATCTTGAACGAATGAAATAGCGGGGTGCTTATTCTGCTCCAGATCACGGTGTGGTTCGATAGTGTCTTGGTCGTTTAATGCTTTTGGTCTTTTCCAACCACATTTCAAGCAGAACGCGTTCCTCTTGAAGTTCAGGTAGTTACACCTGCCATCAATCCCTCAACAATATGATTATGCTGATTCTATGGTAGTAGAGTACAGAACAAAATAACAACGCGGAAAGGTTAGCCACTTCGTTGACACCATTTTCCCCATGTTCTGTCTCATATCGACAGTAGACATCAAAACAGTGCAAATATACAATGGTAAGCACTATGCAGTAGAAATAGTCACTCACGAGGCACACTCCCATTCTCCTGGACTGAGTAAACGGTTTGTTGGTTTGTCATGACACTGCAAGCACCGTGTATTCTTCGCAAAATTCAAGAAGTTGCACCTGAAAATGTAGGATCAGTACAGGCGAGAGAGTACCCCCAGTCCATCTTAAATATAAACTAGACTTTTTGGCATCTCACCTTTTGCAAATCCAGTCACCTTTTTTGAGGGGTAGATGATCTTGGTCCTCATGCATCAAGTGATATCTCTCTTGAAATTCGCCATCACAGCGCAAACATTTGATATTCTTTGCAAAGTTAAGGAAGTTGCATCTGGAAATATACACGTGGTATTATTCTTTTTGAAGAAAAATAGATTACATCATGTGGGCAAGTGATATGAGGTAAAAAAAAAATCCAACATACTTGGGACAATTCCAGTCACCCTGCTTCACAGGTACAGCAGATTGACCTTTTGGTATACGTTGTGCAGCTTTATCAGTTGTGGAACCAGGCCCCTTGGAGTCGAGCTCAACAACCTCATTCAGTAGTTTCTTAATGGATTCTTTAACAGTTTTGTTTAGGCATGCTTTGTTCCCCACATTACCAGTAATGATATCAAGACCATAAGTCAGGAGGATGCGCATAACATCCACAGTTCTGCCCACTTCCTCTTTACGAGCCCTTACATATGCCCTCTCACAACTTCCCCTTAAATTGCATTGGCTGCAAACCTGTCACTCTGTCAGCATAAGGTGATGAGGCAGATATACTATATATACTACATAGATTTATGTCACAGACTTAAAGCAATCCAAATTATCACATGTAGGCGAAAATACTAACTACAATATGATTGAGGGCTAACCACAGGAGAAGGCATAGTTAGACCATGTACGATGTAAGGTGCCTGGAGAGGTGCTTAGTAAAATAAACCAAGTTTTTCTTAAGCACCAGTGCTTATCTCTATGGCAGGGGTGCCTAATTAAACACCTGCCATCTACAAATAAGTACCAGTGCTTCAGCAAAAACCCGGTCAATTTCTCTAAGCACTTTGCATTGTACATGGTCTTAAAGGCAAGGAAAGTGAACATCGTCTGCAGCATGGCAAGCAAACTGAACATTGTCTTTTGCAGAGGTATACAGAATGAATTGGTTGAAAGCCAAATATCCTAAGTTTTATGTTAAATAGTACTCCCTCCGTAAAAAACGCTCTTATATTATGGAAATGTCCATAACTCCTGACATTTCCTAGTTTGCAGCAAAACATGTTTTAGCTTTTAGGTTGAATTCTAAATTGCTAACACAAAACATGGTTTCTCAAGCTCATACACACTGATTTGAGTAAGGCAAGGCTAATAAAGAGGGCAAACTGTTAACTACTTCAGTCCCCAGCTTGTATTTGTAGTTAAGATTTGCATGGCGCTTTTTATAAGCAAGCAGATTAAAATACACACTGTTACATTATTATTATTATCTGAAGTACAAAACATCATGAACTTTGCTGAGCCTAAGAGGTAAGATAGTTGGCGCACACACACAGCTTTCACAAAAATTCCTGTGTTTAACAATTTGAATGTTCGATTCTCTTGGTTCAGAAAACATTTTCTGGTTCAAATTTTCTCCAAAACATTTGTACAAATGGGTACGTTCTAAACTAAAGTGAAATAGAAAAGGAAGGTAAAAAGAGAGAAATTCCTTTGGACACATTTTCATGTACTTACCTCTCCCTCATCAAGTCCTACATGAGCACGCAATCGCTTCCCAGAATTAATAACTTTCCTGTCAATGCTAGGGCACCCACCACGCAGAGCGACCTGAATATCCCATCTTGACAGATACCTGCAACAGAAGAGTTCCGACTTTATATGCATGGCACAGGGATGTCGTATTGTAATGCACTGCATCCATTTAGGGCCCTGGTAGTTAAATTCAATGTGGCGAGTGCCGAGTGGTGAGGCCAACAATAAGACTGCTGCTACACAAACAGAAATCATGTCCTGAAATTGCATATATTGACTGATGTGTCTTTCTACAGTTGTAGAACATGTTAAGCACCCTGTATATAAGCTCAGATTTTTTAAAAAAAATTCTTCGAAATTACTTGGTAATACTTTGCTCAACTTCATACAACAACCATAGTATTTTGCACTGATTATCCCACTATTAGGTAGCGGTGCTCTGGAGCTTTCTACCAAGGTTGAAGACAGCATATCAGCAGTATTGCATTTGTTAGGCAAGCTGCTGCAAAAGGCAACATTTTCCCTCACCGAGACACGGACGACCACCTTGTCTGCACTGCGGTGCCTAACGCAGGGCAACGCAAACTGCTGGCACATTTCAGCAAACATCTGGCGTGCAGCTAAACAATGGCGCCAGACACTGACAACGGCATCGAGACACACAAGCAGGATCCTTCCAAGCTCAGCCACCTCACCTGACGATCTCCGGACGCTCGCGCCCGAAGCGGAGGCAGGCGGTGCGGACGAGGTTGGAGTCCTTGGACGGCGCGGCCCCGGCGAAGGCGGAGGGGTCGAGGTGGCCCTTACGGAGGAGGAGCTCCATCAGCGCCACCCACTCCGGCCACGGGTGGGCGATGTCCACGGCCACCGGCTTGTCCCCCGCGCGAGCGCCGCCGCCTCCTGGCTCTTGGGTCACTTGCCATTGCTCCCGGGGCGGCGGTTGTGCTGGTGCGCGGGAGAGGTCTAGGTCTTCGAGCTCCGAGCGTAGGAAGGCGAGCCGCCGGTCCGGTGGCGGAGGCGGGCGGTGGCTGCAGAACCGCCGGAGTGCAGTGGCCGCGGTGGCGAGGCCGAGGCGGCGGTGCATCACTAGCAAGACTGGTTTCTGTTTGCCCGGCCGAACCCAGTAGCCTAGTGTACATCAGAAGCTGCCAGGCCAGGCCCAATCTTGGACTGTTACATCGTTTTTGGCCCAGATACTGCAGTTTAAGTTTTAGTTTTTTTTTACAAAAAAAAACAGCCAGAGCAGATGCTGATATTGGCATTTCTGATTTCAACTTGCAACAGGCTCCATGAACTTCATTTCAGTATGGCAAGGTCTTATCACAAAAGGATGTGTATAAGACAAAATTTTACTGATCCAGACACTCGTGTGTTATCCGAGTGCACACGCGTGTTAGTGTTTTTTGGCTTGCGAAAATCAAGCGGGCAGTGTCGGCATAGGGCTTGAGTGAGGTGTCTCTCTGGAAGAATTATGTTGAGTTCAATAGTACTCCCTCTGTAAACTAATATAAGAATGTTTAAATCACTATTTTAGTATTCTAAACGCTTTTATATTAGTTTATGGAGGGAGTACCAGGCATGAAATTTCATGTGAATTTCTTCTTTTGACTATCTTCGACATTTTTGGCCACTCAATTATGTTGTAACAGCTTCATATTATAAAATGTTACTCGTACCATTTTTACGACGACATTCACTTTTATTTTCTTGACTGAAGAAGCACCAATGATACCAAAAGCATAGATTCTACAGCACAACACAAGTGCACACAACTGACGTTTTACAAACAACAGAGAACATACATGGATAAGCTCAAAGCTCATCCGCTACATCTGAGAGACGCAGAATCCTTGCTTCGATCTTCAGCGAAGGTCACTCTGGGAACATCTGGGAGAAGGTTTCTGTAGCTCGGCATTTTTCAGCAACAGAGTCTAGCTGTCTACCATCTAAACCGTCAACGAAACAAAAGATCCAGCGCAACCATCAATCATCCCTAAAATCACTGAAGTGAGCAACTGGGGAACTCCAGGCAGTCGTGCGTCGTTGTCAGAATGATCCGCGGCTCTTCAGCTGGTCCATGAGAAGGTGAGCGACCGACGCATATCCTTGCTCACGCGCTGTTGCAATGCCGAATGAAGTGAAAAACAGGTCAGATCAACTATGGGTATAATCTGCGTGAACATAGTGCTGAAATTGCACCTTGGAAGAACCAGAATTACCTTGGAATATGGCGATCCCGGTTGGTGCTATCTTCCTCTTCTTCAAGCAGATGGAGCTGCATAATTTTCGTGACAAATTGAGCGTGGCAGAGAGCATACACATAGCCATAGGTACAAAACATACACTCTTTGAACACAAGATATCCACATCTTGGCAGTGCCATTTACCCATTTCAATTTGTGACTGCTAGAACCAAAGATCAAGCTTGCAAGTTCACTCACCTGTTGCATATCCAGTATTTCTTGGTACCCTTCTCCTCAACGCAGTGAGGGCACATCCACTTCTTGTTCTTCCTGACCTCTTCCATCTCTGCCACCACGTCTCAAATTCAGTAGTCTTACAAATATTACCCACCAAGAATATTATAGATGCCATTGAACTTACCTTCACCGTACCTAACTTTAAGGCAAGCACGGCAGAGGATCCCGTAGGAGGAATGGCAAGAGGAGCACTCCGTCTTCCCTGCCATCAGAGAACAAAGATCGATCAAATGAACGTGAATTCGCTACACTGAAGAACTAGCTGCTGCTCCATACAAATGAACAAGAAAAAAAAGGATCTGTAGCTTCTCTTGTACTCCCTCCGTTTCTTTCTAGTTTGCATAAAATATTTGGTCAAAGTCAAACTTTGCAATGTTTGACTAACTTTATAGAAAAAAATACCAATATTCACGATATGAAAGCAATATTATTAGATGCATCACGAAATTAACTTTCATATACCATATAACTTCGGTTTTGTAGATGTTGATATTTTTGATACAAATTTGGCCAAACTTTGTTTAGTTTGACTTTGACCAAATTTTATATGCAAAGTAAAAAGAAACGGAGGGAGTACCTATGCATTGCTGCTCAAAGTCTCCTTCCCCACAGCGCTTGCAGCCCTCCTCGCCGCAGAGTTTCTTCTGCCTATGACCACACGGCGGCAACTATACTGAGTGAACTAATCCCAGAACACAATCAGGATTTATAGGATGCGAATCTACCTGCAGAAATGGCAGCAGATCCCAAGAACGGGGTCGTACACGGACCCCCTCGCCTTGCTGTCGCACCGCGTCTCCTGCAGCACCCGCAGCCTCTCCTTGTCGATGTACATCGGAGACTTCCCCTCCTGCTCCTCTTCCTCGGCGTCCGATCCTGCGGGACGACAAGAGAAACTCAGTTCCGGTGCCAGCCCGCAGAGCAGGGCCACGGAAAAGCAGGGCGTGCGGATGCGGAGGCGGGAGAAGGGGCCAACCTCTGTAGGGCAGCGCCTTGTGCTGCACGGAGTCCCCGTTGAGCCGGGCGGAGCGGCGAGAGCCGGAGCCGGGCGGCGTCGCGGCGGCAATCAGGCGGCCCGAGCGGCGGAGCGGGGTGAGGACCCGCGGCGGCTTCGGGGTCTTCCTCGGGGTGACGCTCCCGGCGCGGGGGGAGGGGGCGGAGGAGATGGCGCTCAGCTCCCCGGCGCAGCGGCGCAGGCCGAGCATCTCCATCCGGGCCTGCACGGGTCACCGGATCCCAAACACCGGTGGCGGTCAGGGCCGCGAGAAATGGCGAATCTGGACGGAATTTCGAGATTGGGGGTGGATGGATGCTTGGGCGTACCATGTTCTCGGAGATGCGGGCCTCGCGGATGCTCTCGTAGTCGGACTTGTCGCCCAGCCTTCCCATGGCGGCGGCAGCGGAGGAGGCGACGGCGACGGCGACGGCGGCGGCGGGTTTCGGGGATTCGCTGCGGCGCTGCTGGGCGTGGTAGGTTTGGGACAGGGGGCGCTGGCGACGGCTGCGTTTGAAATTTGAGGGGTAGGGGAGGCCGGGAGGGTAGTTTTACCGGTTTGCCCTCACGCGCGCTCGCTGCAAGTCTAGTAAATCTGGATATTCTTGGTAATGCAAAATTGAGGTGGTGTCAAGAGAAAGTGGCAGTATGATACCCGGCTGTGTGAGATGGCAACATTTTGAAAAGAATGCAAAGGAGACGTTGGTTGAACAGGAAGGATGCACCACTTGTCTGGAATGGCAATGAATCTACCAATGAGTTCTTGAGTCCATTTCCCATTACGGTGTGTGATAGAGATGGTGGCGATGAGACTTCTCGCCTAGCCTTTCCATGGTGGCGGCGACTTCTAAACCCAACTTAACTGTGGGCAACTAGTGGCAAAATTTTGAAAATAATGCAAAGGGAACGTTAGTTGAACCGGAACGATGCGGAGTTCGTACGTGTTCTTTCCCCTAGTGCCCGTAGCTAGGGTGTAGAGGTCCTCCGACGGCGCCACCGTCGAGAGTCTTTCTCTTCCGATTGATCTACCCTCCAACCACGTCTTTCTTTCGATGACTCGTGTTGACCGGGAAGGGGGGGCTGCGCTCCTGCCCAGCCTTGGTTTGGTGAGGACTCTTGGGAATTCTAGGAGGGTTTTGATCTACGTGGGACAGATGGGGCCATAAGGGCGTAGCGCTAGAATGGAGAAGGGACGATGAAGATGTTGAGGATCTGCTCAACCGACTCGATATAAATGAAGACGGTGGGGATGATTTCATTTGAGAGAATAACCTGATCTACCAAATGTGCATGTGAAGTGGCTAGGAATTGCAAAGGTTTACACTAGCAAGGGTCGACGTGGAATCCTGCGAAGGAAAAACATTGGCAGTTGAATGTTGTTAATTTTGTTTATGGTCCAGTTTCGAATGTCTGTGAGATTGGAACACAATGGTGCTCAATGGCCTCTGGCTATTCATAAACCAAACAGTTATTCTGATGGAGCGATGGCTTCACAAACACTAGATCAGTAGTGTTGGATAAGGTAGTTGTGCGGGTGAGAATTCCCATAGTGCCAGGCGGTTGCTTGAATGATGTGGTGATCAAAGTATGTGAAGGAAGATGGGAAAGATCCTTGAAGTCCAAATTAAACTCCCAGTTGGGTATGTCGACGCACCTGTAGGGGTTAGAGTGAACATGGATGTCAACAAGAAATTGGAATGTCTTGTTTCAATAACTAGGGCTAGAAAGAAGGATTGATACCAAGTATGAGAAGTTGCCAATGTTCTGCAATAAATGTGGATTGTTGGGTCCCAGTATGACGATTGTTGGGTACCAGAAGTCCAATAATTTATGGTTGTTCTACTTCTAGATAGGCGGTGCCGGATTTAAGGACCAGATGTGTAGAATCGAAATTATGTCTAGAGGGGGTGATTAGACTACTTGACCAAAGAAAAATCTAGCATTTTCCCAATTTTAAGTTTTGGCAGATTTTAGCAACTTAGCACAAGTCAAACAATCAACCTACACATGCAAGTCTAAGAGTATAGCATCGGAATGTAAAACATTTGCATATGAAGGTAAAGGGAGGAGTTTGGAGGGAGCAAAGGCAATGTAGACATGGAGGTTTTTGGCGTGGTTCCGATAGGTGGTGCTATCATACATCCACGTTGATGGAGACTTCAACCCACGAAGGGTAACTGAAAGAACATGCGGTGCCCCCATGTTTGGTTTTGGTAATTGATGACAATCTCTATGGACTAATGATTGCCTCGAGTTATATTTGAAGGATTTGTCCATAGGTTTTTCTTGAAGTCCATTTGTTGGTTTCAAGGAGTTTATGAGTTGACCGTGGTGCTTTTAAGGAATTATCCAAAGATTGGTCATGTGAGTGTTGAGCTTATTGCAAGCATGTCTTGAAGAAGAAGATTGTGTGATCATTCATGCTTACCTTCAAGGCGTCACCCAAATAAAGAGAGTTGGAAAGGTTCAAGGTTGATCAAGACTAAGTCAAGAGTGAATCAAGTTGATCAACTCACAAAGCATAGAAGATGTACCGAGAGGGATCAAGTGATCCCATGGTATGGTAAGTATTGTCAATTACGCTTTGTGTACTAACCCATGGTCTTCGTGAGAGTTTTTTGTGGGGTTAGGTTGTTGTGTGCAATTTCAAGTGATGCATCACGAAGAGATCAAGTGCTTGAAGCTTGCCGTCCATTCTGGTGAAAATGGACTTGTGAACATGTGCCGAAGAGTGGCTCACCCATAGTGGAGTATGGGGGAGAAATCTACTAGTCTTCATCGAGTCAACGCAATCAAGAAAGGTGGACCAACTTGAGGGAGTCAAGATCATCATCATCTAGCTCAAGTGGACCATGTGCAAGGCAAAGGTTTGCCCTTGATAGGTTTTCTATTTTACCGGTCTCATGGTGGTAGTTGGGAGACCGGGTTATAGGATCAAGTGTCGTACTATCAAGGGGGGCTCTCGATGAGTATCCTGATAATATCTTTCGTAGAGAGCTCAAACCATTGCATCCTTGCACCATCTTTATTGGTTCTTGTTTGGTTCTTGTCTTTGTGAGATTTGGAGCTTATGGTCATCTTGATGACAAGCTCGAGTTCTTCGAAAACGGAGTTCACTCGCATCTTCTATGATGTTTTCGACGTTGGAGGTTATGTCGGTTCTTCTATGTTGGAGGTTTCACTCCTATATTTGTTAGGCATACCTCTCCTGCCTCTTATTACTATATCCAATCGATGTTTTGATGCTTCTCGTCGTCTTGTTTCCAACAAGCTTGAGCTTGCTCGAGTCAGAGCTCATTTGCAGAAGTTATGGCAGTTTTGGTTTTACTTGGAGTATACTTGTTTTCATGGTAATGGCGTATGTTTGGTGCCAGCGGTAGTACCGCGGGGCCAGAGCGGCAGTACCGCGTATCGCCACAAGCGGTAGTACTGTTGTCTCACAACGGTAGTACCGCCCATTGCCATAAGCAGTAGTACGGCTCTGGTTCTGCGTTGGTACCGCCTCGACTCGAGACGTGCTTTTCTCGTGTCGGGTTCAACGGCAGTAGTAGCAGCAGTAGGAGCGGTAGTGCCGCTCGTGTGTGGTAGTACCGCTGGCCCCAGCGGTAGTGCCGCTCATACGACTCTGCCTCGCCCTCTGTTTTGCTCCGCTCTTTGTGTTCTACCGCCCGGGCGGTAGTACCGCTCCCCTGAGCGGTAGTACCGCTCGTACGCGGACTGAGCACATAACGGTTGGATTCGGGAGCCCCTATAAAAGGGGGTCTTCTTCCCCATTGAGCCTTATCCTTTGAGCTCGTGTTCTTCCCCCATTGTTGACCTTCTCCGAGCTTGCTAACTCTCAATCCCTCCATGGATTCTTGCTAGTTTTTGAGGGAAAAGAGAGAGGAGATCTAGATCCACATTTCCACCAACCACTTTCTCCTCTATGTGAGGGGAACCCCTTGGATCTAGATCTTGGAGTTCTTGGTGTTCTCCTTCTTGTTCTTCCTCTCATTTTCCTCCCTAGCATTAGTCGCTTTGGTGGGATTTGAGAGAGAAGGACTTGGGCACTCCGTGTGCCCTTGCCATTGCATTTGGTGCATCGGTTTGAGTTCTCCATGGTGATACGTGGAAGTTACAAGTTGAGAAGCTTATTACTCTTGGGTGCTTGGTACCCTTGAGCTTGTTCCTATTGGGTGCTTGGGCGCCCTAGAAGGTTAGTGGTGTTCGGAGCTCAATCATTGTGGTGTAAAGCTCCGGGAAAGCGTCGGGGTCTCCAATTAGGTTGTGGAGATCGCCCCGAGCAATTTGACAGGTACCGGTGACCGCCCCCAAGGGTTGCCAAAGGTGTACGGGTTCGGTGACTGCCCCCAAGGGTTGCCATTTGTACGGGTTCGGTGACCGCCCTCAAGGGTCCCTTAGTGGATCACGACATCTTACATTGTGCGAGGGCGTGAGGAGATTACGGTGGCCCTAGTGGCTTCTTGGGGAGCATTGTGCCTCCACATCGCTCCAAACGGAGATTAGCATCCGCAAAGGGTGTGAACTTCGGGATACATCATCGACTCCGCGTGCCTCAGTTATCTCTTACCCGATCCCTTTACTTATGCACTTTAATTTGTGATAGCCATATTGTTTCTTGTCATATATCTTGCTATCACTTTGTTGTTTATCTTGCTTAGCATAAGTTGTTGGTGCACATAGGTGAGCCTAGTTGTTGTAGGTTTTGTGCTTGACAAATTAACCACTAGGTTTATTCCGCATTTGTTCAAGCCTAAACCGTAATTATTTTAAAGCGCCTATTCACCCCCCCTAGGCGACATCCTCGTTCTTTCAGTAACAGTTGCGAGAGCCCACGGAGGGCTCCACCCATGAAGGGTCCATGAAGAAGCAACATTGTCTATCCCACCATGGCCATCGCCCATGAAGGACTTGCCTCACTAGGGTAGATCTTCACGAAGTAGGCGATCTCCTTGCCCGTACAAACTCCTTGGTTCAACTCCACAATCTTGTCGGAGGCTCCCAAGTGACACCTAACCAATCTAGGAGACACCACTCTCCAAAAGGTAATAGATGGTGTGTTGATGATGAACTCCTTGCTCTTGTGCTTCAAATGATAGTCTCCCCAACACTCAACTCTCTCTCACTGATTTGGATTTGGTGGAAAGATGATTTGAGTGGAAAGCAACTTGGGGAAGGCTAGAGATCAAGATTCATATGGTTGAAATGGAATATCTTGGTCTCAACACATGAGTAGGTGGTTCTCTCTTAGAAAATGAATGTTGAAGTGTAGGCACGTTCTGATGGCTCTCCCCTCGTATGAAGAAAGGGTGGAGGGGTATATATAACCTCCACACAAAATCTAACAATTACACACAATTTACCAAACTCGGTGGGACCGAATCAGAAAACTCGGTCAGACCGATTCAGTTCATAATGTGACCGTTAGGCATTTCGGTGGGACCGACATGTCAACTCGGTGGAACCGATTCTATTAGGGTTAGGGCATAACGTAATCTCGGTGAGACCGATTACACAAACTCGGTGGGACCGATTTTGGTAATAGCTAGGCTAACCAGAGAGTTGGTCAGGCAAACTCGGTGGGACCGAATAGCTCATTTTGGTGAGACCGAAACGTTACGAAAGGGAAACAGAGAGTTTGCATTGCGAACTCGGAGGGACCGATCGCTCATCTCGGTTGAATCAAAACGTTACGAAGGGAAACAGAGAGTTTGCAATCCCATCTCGGTGAGACCGATATGACTAGGGTTTCTGGCAGTGGCTATGTCAAGTGAACTCGGCGTGGCGCCGGATAGAACATTTCAGTGGGGCCGAGTTTGACTTTTGGTTTGGGACATATGTGGATATGAGAAAGTGGTTGAGGGTTTTTGGAGCATATCACTAAGCATTTTGAGCAAGCAAGCCATTAAGAAACTGAAGGAAATATGCCCTAGAGGCAATAATAAAGTTATTATTTATTTCCTTATATGATGATAAATGTTTATTATTCATGCTAGAATTGTATTAACCGGAAACATAATACATGTGTGAATACATAGACAAACTTAGTGTCACTAGTATGCCTCTACTTGACTAGCTCGTTAATCAAAGATGGTTATGTTTCCTAACCATGAGCAAAGTGTTGTTATTTGATTAACGAGGTCACATCATTAGTTGAATGATCTGATTGACATGACCCATTCCATTAGCTTAGCACCCGATCGTTTAGTATGTTGCTATTGCTTTCTTCATGACTTATACATGTTCCTATGACTATGAGATTATGCAACTCACGTTTGCCGGAGGAACACTTTGTGTGCTACCAAACGTCACAACGTAACTGGGTGATTATAAAGGAGCTCTACAGGTGTCTCCAATGGTAGATGTTGGGTTGGCGTATTTCGAGAATAGGATTTGTCACTCCGATTGTCGGAGAGGTATCTCTGGGCCCTCTCGGTAATGCACATCACATAAGCCTTGCAAGCATTGCAACTAATGAGTTAGTTGCGAGATGATGTATTACGGAACGAGTAAAGAGACTTGCCGGTAACAAGATTGAACTAGGTATTGGATACCGACGATCGAATCTCGGGCAAGTAACATACCGATGACAAAGGGAACAATGTATGTTGTTATGCGGTCTGACCGATAAAGATCTTCGTAGAATATGTAGGAGCCAATATGGGCATCCAGGTCCCGCTATTGGTTATTGACCAGAGATGTGTCTCAGTCATGTCTACATTGTTCTCGAACCGTAGGGTCCGCACGCTTAACGTTACGATGACAGTTATTATGAGTTTATGCATTTTGATGTACCGAAGTTAGTTCGGAGTCCCGGATGTGATCACGGACATGACGAGGAGTCTCGAAATGGTCGAGACATAAAGATTGATATATTGGACGGCTATATTCGGACACCGGAAGTGTTCCGGGTGATTTCGGAGAAAACCGGAGAGCCGGAGGGTTACCGGAACCCTACCGGGAGAAGTAATGGGCCATATGGGCTTTAGTGGAGAGAGAGAAGGGTTGCCAGAGGTGGGCCGCGCGCCACCTCCTCCCTGGTCTGAATTGGACTAGGGGAGGGGGGCGGCGCCCCCCCCCTTTCCTTCTCCCACTCCACCTCTTTCCCCCTCCTAGTAGGAGTCCTACTCCTACTAGGAGGAGGACTCCTCCTGGCGCGCCTGTAGGGGCCAGCCGGCCTCCTCCCCTTGCTCCTTTATATACGAGGGCAGGGGGGCACCTCTAGACACACAAGTTGATCCTTGAGATCGTTCCTTAGCCGTGTGCGGCGCCCCCTGCCACCATATTCCACCTCGGTCATATCGTTGTAGTGCTTACTCGAAGCCCTGCGTCGGTAGAACATCATCATCGTCACCACACCGTTGTGCTGACGGAACTCATCCCCGAAGCTTTGCTGGATCGGAGCCCGGGGAGCGTTATCGAGCTGTACATGTGCTAAGAACTCGGAGGTGCCGGAGTAACGGTGCTTGGATCGGTCGGATCGGGAAGACGTACGACTACTTCCTCTACGTTGCGTCAACGCTTCCGTTGCGATCTACGAGGATACGTAGATAACACTCTCCCCTCTCGTTGCTATGCATCACCATGATCTTGCGTGTGCGTAGGAATTTTTTTTGAAATTACCGCGTTCCCCAACAGTGGCATCCGAGCCTAGGTTTTATGGTTTGATGTTATATGCACGAGTAGAACACAAGTGAGTTGTGGGCGATATAAGTCATACTGCCTACCAGCATGTCATACTTTGGTTCGGCGGTATTGTTGGATGAAGCGGCCCGGACCGACATTACGCGTACGCTTACACGAGACCGGTTTCCCCGACGTGCTTTGCACATAGGTGACTTGCGGGTGACTGTTTCTCCAACTTTAGTTGAACCGAGTGTGGCTACGCCCGGTCCTTGGGAAGGTTAAAACAGAGTCAAATTGACAAACTATCGTTGTGGTTTTGATGCGTAGGTGAGATTGGTTCTTGCTTAAGCCCGTAGCAGCCACGTAAAACTTGCAACAACAAAGTAGAGGACGTCTAACTTGTTTTTGCAGGGCATGTTGTGATGTGATATGGCCAAGGCATGATGCTAAATTTTATTGTATGAGATGATCATGTTTTGTAACCGAGTTATCGGCAACTGGCAGGAGCCATATGGTTGTTGCTTTATTGTATGCAATGCAATCGCGATGTAATGCTTTACTTTATCACTAAGCGGTAGTGATAGTCGTGGAAGCATAAGATTGGCGAGACGACAACGATGCTACGATGGAGATCAAGGTGTCGTGCCGGTGACGATGGTGGTCATGATGGTGCTTCGGAGATGGAGATCACAAGCACAAGATGATGATGGCCATATCATATCACTTATATTGATTGCATGTGATGTTTATCTTTTTATGCATCTTATCTTGCTTTGATTGACGGTAGCATTATAAGATGATCTCTCACTAAATTATCAAGAAGTGTTCTCCCTGAGTATGCACCATTGCCAAAGTTCGTCGTGCCCAGACACCACGTGATGATCGGGTGTGATAAGCTCTACGTCCATCTACAACGGGTGCAAGCCAGTTTTTGCACATGCAGAATACTCAGGTTAAACTTGACGAGCCTAGCATATGCAGATATGGCCTCGGAACACGGAGACCGAAAGGTCGAACGTGAATCATATAGTAGATATGATCAACATAACGATGTTCACCATTGAAAACTACTCCATCTCACATGATGATCGGTTATGGTTTAGTTGATTTGGATCACGTGATCACTTAGAGGATTAGAGGGATGTCTATCTAAGTGGGAGTTCTTAAGTAATTTGATTAATTGAACTTAAACTTATCATGAACTTAGTACCTGATAGTATCTTGCTTGTTTATGTTTGATTGTAGATAGATGGCTCGTGCTGTTGTTCCGTTGAATTTTAATGCGTTCCTTGAGAAAGTAAAGTTGAAAGATGATGGTAGCAATTACACGGACTGGGTGCATAACTTGAGGATTATCCTCATTGCTGCACAGAAGAATTACGTCCTGGAAGCACCGCTGGGTTCCAGGCCTGCTGCTGGAGCAACACCAGATGTTATGAACGTCTGGCAGAGCAAAGCTGATGACTACTCGATAGTTCAGTGTGCCATGCTTTACGACTTAGAATCGGGACTTCAACGACGTTTTGAACGTCATAGAGCATATGAGATGTTCCAGGAGTTGAAGTTAATATTTCAAGCAAATGCCCGGATTGAGAGATATGAAGTCTCCAATAAGTTCTATAGCTGCAAGATGGAGGAGAACAGTTCTGTCAGTGAGCATATACTCAAAATGTCTGGGTATAATAATCACTTGATTCAGATGGGAGTTAATCTTCCAGATGATTGCGTCATTGACAGAATTCTCCAATCACTGCCACCAAGCTACAAGAGCTTCATGATGAACTATAATATGCAAGGGATGAACAAGACTATTCCTGAGCTCTTCGCAATGCTGAAAGCTGCGGAGGTAGAAATCAAGAAGGAGCATCAAGTGTTGATGGTTAACAAGACCACTAGTTTCAAGAAAAAGGGCAAAGGGAAGAAGAAGGGGAACTTCAAGAAGAACGGCAAGCAAGTTGCTGCTCAGGAGAAGAAACCCAAGTCTGGACCTAAGCCTGAAACTGAGTGCTTCTACTGCAAGCAGGCTGGTCACTGGAAGCGGAACTGCCCCAAGTATTTGGCGGATAAGAAGGATGGCAAAGGTGAACAAAGGTATATGTGATATACATGTTATTGATGTGTACCTTACTAGAGCTCGCAGTAGCACCTAGGTATTTGATACTGGTTCTGTTGCTAATATTTGCAACTCGAAACAGGGACAACGGATTAAGCGAACACTGGCGAAGGACGAGGTGACGATGCGCGTGGGAAACGGTTCCAAAGTCGATGTGATCGCGGTCGGCACGCTACCTCTACATCTACCTTCGGGATTAATATTAGACCTAAATAATTGTTATTTGGTGCCAGCGTTGAGCATGAACATTATATCTGGATCTTGTTTGATGCGAGACGGTTATTCATTTAAATCAGAGAATAATGGTTGTTCTATTTATATGAGTAATATCTTTTATGGTCACATGCACTTGAAGAGTGGTCTATTTTTGATGAATCTCGATAGTAGTAACACACATATTCATAATGTTGAAGCCAAAAGATGCAGAGTTGATAATGATAGTGCAACTTATTTGTGGCACTGCCGTTTAGGTCATATCGGTATAAAGCGCATGAAGAAACTCCATACTGATGGACTTTTGGAACCACTTGATTATGAATCACTTGGTACTTGCGAACCGTGCCTCATGGGCAAGATGACTTAAAACACGGTTCTCCGGTACTATGGAGAGAGCAACAGATTTGTTGGAAATCATACATACCGATGTATGTGGTCCGATGAATATTGAGGCTCGTGGCGGATATCGTTATTTTCTCACCTTCATAGATGACTTAAGCAGATATGGGTATATCTACTTAATGAAACATAAGTCTGAAACATTTGAAAAGTTCAAAGAATTTCAGAGTGATGTTGAAAATCATCGTAACAAGAAAATAAAGTTTCTACGATCTGATCGTGGAGGAGAATATTTGAGTTACGAGTTTGGTGTACATTTGAAAAATTGTGGAATAGTTTCGCAACTCGCGCCACCCGGAACACCACAGCGTAATGGTGTGTCCGAACGTCATAATCGTACTTTACTAGATATGGTGCGATCTATGATGTCTCTTACTGATTTACCGCTATCGTTTTGGGGTTATGCTTTAGAGACGGCCGCATTCACGTTAAATAGGGCACCATCAAAATCCGTTGAGACGACGCCTTATGAACTATGGTTTGGCAAGAAACCAAAGTTGTCGTTTCTTAAAGTTTGGGGCTGCGATGCTTATGTGAAAAAGCTTCAACCTGATAAGCTCGAACCCAAATCGGAGAAATGTGTCTTCATAGGATACCCAAAGGAGACTGTTGGGTACACCTTCTATCACAGATCCGAAGGCAAGATATTCGTTCCTAAGAATGGATCCTTTCTAGAGAAGGAGTTTCTCCCGAAAGAAGTGAGTGGGAGGAAAGTAGAACTTGATGAGGTAACTGTACCTGATCCCTTATTGGAAAGTAGTACATCACAGAAAACTGTTTCTGCGACACCTACACCAATAAGTGAGGAAGTTAATGATAATGATCATGAAACTTCAGAACAAGATACTACTGAACCTCGTAGATCAACCAGAGTGAGATCCGCGCCAGAGTGGTACGGTAATCCAGTTCTGGAAGTCATGCTACTAGATCATGATGAACCTACGAACTATGAAGAAGCAATGGTGAGCCCAGATTCCGCAAAGTGGCTTGAAGCCATGAAATCTGAGATGGGATCCATGTATGAGAACAAAGTATGGACTTTGGTTGACTTGCCCGATGATCGGCAAGCAATTGAGAATAAATGGATCTTCAAGAAGAAGACTGACGCTGATGGTAATGTTACCGTCTACAAAGCTCGACTTGTCGCAAAAGGTTTTCGACAAGTTCAAGGGGTTGACTACGATGAGACCTTCTCACCCGTAGCGATGCTTAAGTCTGTCCGAATCATGTTAGCAATTGCCGCATTTTATGATTATGAAATTTGGCAGATGGATGTCAAAACTGCATTCCTGAATGGATTTCTGGAAGAAGAGTTGTATATGATGCAACCGGAAGGTTTTGTCGATCCAAAGGGAGCTAACAAAGTGTGCAAGCTCCAGCGATCCATTTATGGACTGGTGCAAGCCTCTCGGAGTTGGAATAAACGCTTTGATAGTGTGATCAAAGCATTTGGTTTTATACAGACTTTCGGAGAAGCCTGTATTTACAAGAAAGTGAGTGGGAGCTCTGTAGCATTTCTGATATTATATGTGGATGACATATTACTGATTGGAAATGATATAGAATTTCTGGATAGCATAAAGGGATACTTGAATAAGAATTTTTCAATGAAAGACCTCGGAGAAGCTTCTTACATATTAGGCATAAAGATCTATAGAGATAGATCAAGACGCTTAATTGGACTTTCACAAAGCACATACCTTGACAAGATTTTGAAGAAGTTCAAAATGGATCAAGCAAAGAAAGGGTTCTTGCCTGTGTTACAAGGTGTGAAGTTGAGTCAGACTCAATGCCCGACCACTGCAGAAGATAGAGAGAAAATGAAAGATGTTCCCTATGCTTCAGCCATAGGCTCTATCATGTATGCAATGCTGTGTACCAGACCTGATGTGTGCCTTGCTATAAGTTTAGCAGGGAGGTACCAAAGTAATCCAGGAGTGGATCACTGGACAGCGGTCAAGAACATCCTGAAATACCTGAAAAGGACTAAGGATATGTTTCTCGTATATGGAGGTGACAAAGAGCTCACCGTAAAAGGTTACGTTGATGCAAGCTTTGACACTGATCCGGACGATTCTAAATCGCAAACCGGATATGTGTTACATTAAACGGTGGAGCTGTCAGTTGGTGCAGTTCTAAAAAAAGCGTCGTAGCGGGATCTACATGTGAAGCGGAGTACATAGCTGCTTCAGAAGCAGCAAACGAAGGAGTCTGGATGAAGGAGTTCATATCCGATCTAGGTGTCATACCTAGTGCATCGGGTCCAATGAAAATCTTTTGTGACAATACTGGTGCAATTGCCTTGGCAAAGGAATCCAGATTTCACAAGAGAACCAAGCACATCAAGAGACGCTTCAATTCCATCCGGGATCTAGTCCAGGTGGGAGACACAGAGATTTGCAAGATACATACGGATCTAAATGTTGCAGACCCGTTGACTAAGCCTCTTCCACGAGCAAAACATGATCAGCACCAAGGCTCCATGGGTGTTAGAATCATTACTGTGTAATCTAGATTATTGACTCTAGTGCAAGTGGGAGACTGAAGGAAATATGCCCTAGAGGCAATAATAAAGTTATTATTTATTTCCTTATATGATGATAAATGTTTATTATTCATGCTAGAATTGTATTAACCGGAAACATAATACATGTGTGAATACATAGACAAACTTAGTGTCACTAGTATGCCTCTACTTGACTAGCTCGTTAATCAAAGATGGTTATGTTTCCTAACCATGAGCAAAGTGTTGTTATTTGATTAACGAGGTCACATCATTAGTTGAATGATCTGATTGACATGACCCATTCCATTAGCTTAGCACCCGATCGTTTAGTATGTTGCTATTGCTTTCTTCATGACTTATACATGTTCCTATGACTATGAGATTATGCAACTCCCCGTTTGCCGGAGGAACACTTTGTGGCTACCAAACGTCACAACGTAACTGGGTGATTATAAAGGAGCTCTACAGGTGTCTCCAATGGTAGATGTTGGGTTGGCGTATTTCGAGAATAGGATTTGTCACTCCGATTGTCGGAGAGGTATCTCTGGGCCCTCTCGGTAATGCACATCACATAAGCCTTGCAAGCATTGCAACTAATGAGTTAGTTGCGAGATGATGTATTACGGAACGAGTAAAGAGACTTGCCGGTAACGAGATTGAACTAGGTATTGAGATACCGACGATCGAATCTCGGGCAAGTAACATACCGATGACAAAGGGAACAACGTATGTTGTTATGCGGTCCGACCGATAAAGATCTTCGTAGAATATGTAGGAGCCAATATGGGAATCCAGGTTCCGCTATTGGTTATTGACCAGAGAGGTGTCTCGGTCATGTCTCAATAGTTCTCGAACCCGTAGGGTCCGCACCCTTAACGTTCGTTGATGATATAGTACTATATGAGTTATGTATGTTGGTGACCGAATGTTGTTCGGAGTCCCGGATGTGATCACGGACATGACGAGGAGTCTCGAAATGGTCGAGACATAAAGATTGATATATTGGACGGCTATATTCGGACACCGGAAGTGTTCCGGGTGATTTCGGAGAAAACCGGAGAGCCGGAGGGTTACCGGAACCCTACCGGGAGAAGTAATGGGCCATATGGGCTTTAGTGGAGAGAGAGAAGGGTTGCCAGAGGTGGGCCGCGCGCCACCTCCTCCCTGGTCTGAATTGGACTAGGGGAGGGGGGCGGCGCCCCCCCCCTTTCCTTCTCCCACTCCACCTCTTTCCCCCTCCTAGTAGGAGTCCTACTCCTACTAGGAGGAGGACTCCTCCTGGCGCGCCTGTAGGGGCCAGCCGGCCTCCTCCCCTTGCTCCTTTATATACAAGGGCAGGGGGGCACCTCTAGACACACAAGTTGATCCTTGAGATCGTTCCTTAGCCGTGTGCGGCGCCCCCTGCCACCATATTCCACCTCGGTCATATCGTTGTAGTGCTTACTCGAAGCCCTGCGTCGGTAGAACATCATCATCGTCACCACACCGTTGTGCTGACGGAACTCATCCCCGAAGCTTTGCTGGATCGGAGCCCGGGGAGCGTTATCGAGCTGTACATGTGCTAAGAACTCGGAGGTGCCGGAGTAACGGTGCTTGGATCGGTCGGATCGGGAAGACGTACGACTACTTCCTCTACGTTGCGTCAACGCTTCCGTTGCGATCTACGAGGATACGTAGATAACACTCTCCCCTCTCGTTGCTATGCATCACCATGATCTTGCGTGTGCGTAGGAAATTTTTTGAAATTACTGCGTTCCCCAACAGAAACACCTCATCCCCTTTTAATAGTATTGGCTTTTCCTATGGACTCAGTGTGATCTTGGATCACTAAAATGAAAAAGTAGAGTCTTGAGCTTGAGCCAATATGTGTCCTTAGCATTTTGAGGGATCCACATTCTTAATCCATGCCATGCCAATCATTGAACTTTCTGAAATGATCATCTTGAAATAGTATTAGTTCAATGAGCTATATGTTGTTAATAATTACCAAAACCACCGAGGGATAGTTGCACTTTCAATCTCCCCTTTTTGGTAATTGATGACAACATATAGATCAAAGCTTCGACAAATGGTAATAAGATTTAAATACATCGTCGCTTTGAGAAGTATGTGATAAGCAAGAGCTCCCCCTAAATTTGTGCACTATTTAAGATTTGCTTTGGAATGCAAATGCACAATCAATTAGGATCATGGGTCACTCTTCCATGTCACATACATCTTGGTGGAACGCTCAAAATGATATGAATTAAAACATGCACTCATCACCAAGCAAAGTGAATGATCATATAAGGATATAAAAGATAATGTCATCCAAGCAAACGTTAAAGTATGATATGGTCAAACACATGATCATACAAGTATCTCGCATAGACATAAAGTATCAAACAATCACACACACAAGTTCAACTAAAAACCAAGAAAGCAAGAGAGACAAAGCAGCAAAGCAACACTCTCTCTCGAAGCCTATGATCTATACATTTCTTCCCCTTTGGCAACAAGTTACCAAAAAGTTCGAAAATGCATAGTGCTATGCGTCTCTCAGGCTTGGTCTTCGGGAGGTGGTGTAGATAGAACTCCAAGGACGAAGGCATCAGTGGATGATGTTGGAGCTAGTGGAGCAGGTGCTGGAGGTGGTACTGAAGCCATTGCTGGTGCAGATGAAGTAGCTCTTGTATCTGATACTGGCACTGGAGCTGACCTCTGACTCCTTGGCACTCGCTGAAAAGCATCCATAGTTGCCTTCCCTCTTTTCTCCTCAGCTTCCTCCTGGAGCCGCTCGACTGCAGTCTGTATCTCAGTCACCTTGAGGTCAAGATCACAGAATTTTGTCTCAATAATCCGTTCCAAGCTCTCTTGATTCTGAGTCAGGGTGACCAAGTGGAAGATCGTGGATGTCGCCTAGAGGGGGGGGGAATAGGCGCTTTAAAATAATTACAGTTTAGGCTTCAACAAATGCGGAATAAACCTAGCGGTTAATTTGTCAAACACAAAACCTACAACAACTAGGCTCACCTATGTGCACCAACAACTTATACTAAGCAAGATAAACAACTATGTGATAGCAAGATATATGACAAGAAACAATATGACTATCACAAAGTAAAGTGCATAAGTAAAGGGCTCGGGTAAGAGATAACCGAGGCACGCGGAGACTACGATGTATCCCGAAGTTCACACCCTTGCGGATGCTAATCTCCGTTTGGAGCGGTGTGGAGGCACAATGCTCCCCAAGAAGCCACTAGGGCCACCGTAATCTCCTCACGCCCTCGCACAATGCAAGATGTCGTGATTCCACTAAGGGACCCTTGAGGGCGGTCACCGAACCCGTACAAATGGCAACCCTTGGGGGCGGTCACCGAACCCGTACACTTTGGCAACCCTTGGGGGCGGTCACCGGTACCCGTCAAATTGCTCGGGGCGATCTCCACAACCTAATTGGAGACCCCGACGCTTGCCGGAGCTTTACACCACAATGATTGAGCTCCGAACACCACCAACCATCTAGGGCGCCCAAGCACCCAAGAGGAACAAGCTCAAAGGTACCAAGCACCCAAGAGTAATAAGCTTCTCAACTTGTAACTTCCATGTATCATGTGGAGAACTCAAACCGATGCACCAAATGCAATGGCAAGGGCACACGGAGTGCCCAAGTCCTTCTCTCCCAAATCCCACCGAAACAACTAATGCTAGGGAGGAAAATGAGAGGAAGAACAAGAAGGAGAACACCAAGAACTCCAAGATCTAGATCCAACGGGTTCCCCTCACCTAGAGGAGAAAGTGATTGGTGGAAACGTGGATCTAGATCTCCTCTCTCTTTTCCCTCAAAAACTAGCAAGAATCCATGGAGGGATTGAGAGTTAGCAAGCTCTAAGAAGGTCAACAATGGGGGAAGAACACGAGCTCAAAAAATTAGGTTCAATGGGGAAGAAGACCCCCTTTTATAGGTGGGGAAAAATCCAACCGTTATGCTCACAGCCCGCACAGAGCGGTACTACCGCTCCAAGGAGCGGTACTACCGCTAGGGCGGTAGTACCCCTTTGAAAAACAACAGCGAGGAGGCAAAAGGCCAGTAGAACCGCCAGAGCGGTACTACCGCTCGTCCTCACGGTACTACCGCTAGGGATCGCGGTACTACCGCAAAGGGTAGCGGTACTACTGCTAGCGAGCGGTACTAAAAAAAATACATCCGGGCCTACCACCGCAGGACTTGGGATGAGTTTTTGGTCCGGAACGGTACTACCGCTGTAGGAGCCGCGGTAGTACCGCTCTGGAGCGGTAGTAAAAAATTACATCCGCTCCAATCTGTGGTAGTACCGCTGTAGCCTTTTCAGAACACCAAAACTGCCACAACTTTTGCAAACGGACTCCGAATTCGAAGAAACCAAGTTTGTTGGAAAGCTAACGACATGGGCTAACACAATATTGATAGAAATATCAATAAGACGCAAGTTAGAAAAGGCCCATAAGAAAATGGTGAGAACCCTTCCTCGGATAAGACCGGTAAAACCTCCAACACCGAAAACATCATAGAAGACGCATGCGAAGTCCGTTTTCGATGAACTCAAGCTTGTCATCAAGATGACCATAAGATCTAAGACTCATAAAGAGAACCAAACAAGAACCAAGAAACATGATGCAAGGATGCAAGGATGCAATGGTTTGAGCTCTCTACTAACGATACGATCAAGCCACCAACTTGAGAGCCCCCCTTGATAGTACGGCAAACGATCCTATAACCCGGTCTCCCAACTACCACCACGAGACCGATAAAATAGAAAGCCTATCAAGGGCAAACATTTGCCTTGCACATGGTCCACTTGAGCTAGATGATGACGATCTTGACTCCCTCAAGTTGGACCACCTTTCTTGATTGCGTTGGCTCGATGGAGACTAGATGATTGCTCCCCCATACTCCACTATGGGTGAGCCACTCTTCGGCACATCTTAACAAGTCCATTGACACCACAATGGATGGCAAGCTTCAAGAACTTGATCTCTTCGTGGTGCTCCACCTGAACTTGCACACGGCAATCTTGATGACGATCACCACTTGATGTCATCCTTTCCATGGGTTGTATGATATCTTCCTCTTGACGCAAGCCCATGGACACGTACCTAACCCCACATAGAACTCTCACATAGACCATGGGTTAGTACACAAAGTGAAATGGACAATGCTTACCATACCATGGGATCACTTGATCCCTCTCGGTACATCTTTTACGCTTTGTGAGTTGATCAACTTGATTCACTCTTGACATAGTCTTGATCAACCTTGAATATTTCCAACTCTGTTCGTCTGGATGATGTCATGAAGGTAAACATGAATGATCACAAAATCTTCTTCTTCAAGACATGCTTGCAATAAGCTCAACACTCACATGGCCATTCTTTGGATAATTCCTTAATAGCACCTTGGTCAACACATAAACTCCTTGAAACCAACACGTGGACTTCAAGAAATGCCTATGGACAAATCCTTCAAATATAACTCAATGCAACCTTTAGTCCATAGAGAATGTCATCAATTACCAAAACCACATATGGGGGCACCACATGTCCTTTCAATCTCCCCCATTTTGGTAATTGATGACAATCACTTTCAAGAGAGTATATATAAGGAATTATGCATCACCATGCTATGCAACAACCAATAATGCATGTGTAGGAGATGTGTATGCTTAGAAACAAACCAAAGCTAGAAGAGACAACTCTCTAAACTTCTCCACAAAACTCTTTGAAACTTCTCCCCCATTGGCATCGATTGCCAAATTGGGCGAAAAGCTTAGAAGGCCAATATAAATTGTGGTCCTCCATAAATTGTGTATTTCTCAACAAGTGAGTGAAATGCAACACACATAACCAAAGGTAAATACTTGGAGGAACACAAACTATATTAAGGCACAAAGATAGCAAAATAATGATATGCCACAAAGACATAAAAAAGAGAGAAACAAGCAATCAGGCAATCAAAATATACCAATTGAAGCAAGCAATCAACGGATGTCAATTGAGCCAACTAGAACAATGATCCTACGTGCCATATGAATGAAATAAATTATGATATGAGCAAAGGAGTGTTTTAGAGAAACTAGAGAAGCTCCCCATGATTTGTGCACAATTTAGTTTTGTAATTGGATACAATGAGCACAAAATAGGATCGTCACTCCCCCAAGATCAATAGAACCTCACGACAAGTGCAAGTGAGCATGTAGGAAACAAAGCCTAGCACTTGCAACAAACACATGGTTGAGCAACATATAAAAGAGGCAACTTAAGAGTAGGCTCAACCAAAATGATGTGTGTGAGTCATGGCAAAGCACTTGAGAAGACTAATGTACGCATGAGCATTAAGCATCAACATAGTCTTGGAAGAATGAGGCACATGGTGCAAGGCCTATCATTCCCACACACAACTAGCAAATGGGTTCACAAGCTTACTAATAAGCATATAGAGAACCTATGCTTGTGACAACCCGCGGTGAAGATAGAAGATGAAAGGCGCATCAAGACGAGGGATGCCAATTAAGATGGCAAAAACCTCGTAAAGATAAGCATGAGGAAAATAATCTTCACCACACAAGAGCGCATCAAGATGCAACGATAGAAGACACGCACTCAAGGCAAAAGCTTTCACGGAGCCACCAAAGAAATAACATAAGAAAGACAAGGTGGATGTGAAAGAAAGGATATCATCTAGATATGCAACTTCTCTCAAGTGTATAAGATTCTAGGTAGATGAAATCATGATGATATATATATCTACAAAGAAGGATGTACACCTGAAATAGTTACAACACGAAGGAACAAGATATCCAAAAGTAAGTCATACATATACCAATAAGATATTTGCTTGAGAGCATAGCACATGGCTAGATATGGTCTTATTGTATATAAATGAATTCCAACCACACGAACATCAAAGACATCACAACTAGCAACAAGACATCATTTTTGGGATGCTTTGAGAAAGGAAACAAGTATCACAAGAAAGAATGGATAACATGCCATGATACAACCTACACAAGGTTGATGCAAGAAATGTGTGCACGAAGTATATGAAGATACTTGTTATCGAGATAACATTGGAAGGATGTAGTAGATACCAATTGAAGGTACAAAGTAGTTCATTGATCATCCTAGCTTGACTCCAATAAGCACATGGTGACAACACCTTCTTTGTGAGTGAGCCGAGCACCCAATGCATCTCCACTTGTTCCTAGAACAACAACACAAACAAAATGGTACCCAAACTCATTGGGACCAAAGAGTTAGAGAACCAACAACACATAGGAAAAACTCCACATAAATATGTGCATATAGATATGAAAATGAATTTCATGCACATCTCATCCAATTTGAGACTTGGTGGAGTTCCCCCTATATATTGGGTCAAAGAAAGAAAACATGCCAAAGAAACTACAAGAAGTTAATATGCATGCTCAAGACTTTCAAGAACCGATACCAAATGACAAAGAAATACCAAGAGAAGAAAAGATACCAAATGAATAACTCATCACTTGAAAGATACATCAAGGAATGAGATATCCATTGATACACACAAAAATAAAGATGTCAAACTCCCAAAAGAGAGAATGGTTCCAAACAAACCAAGCCCTCTACAAAGTTTCATAATGGCACAAAGTACCAAAAGAAACGGCTTGCCTTCCACAAACACACACTTGATAAGGATCACAAGATGAGTGTTTTATAGAGAATAGGATAGCTCCCCCAAGACTAGTGCATTATAGAGAATTTGCATTTGAATACAAAATGCACAAGGTGGGATCACCACTTTCACTATATCTAGAGAACACTAGACAAGGTCAAGAAATAAACAAGATCCATAAGTGGTATGGAAGACAAAGGGAGTTGATACAATCCTTGGCAAGAGAAAAAGGCAAATAAAAAGCAAAAGCCAATGTAAAGATGATCAATAAATTCTACCACAAAAGTGAGTACCAATTGTCAAAAGATGAGAAGTAAATGGAAATAATTCCCGATGGTAGATGGCAAGGATATCCGACATCATCTTCACACCAAACAAAAGGCAGATTGCAACTTGTAGAGCTAACATGCCACCTAGGAAGAAGATAATTTACAATATCAATTCTAGGTGACAATATCTCAAATGTACACATTTTCTAGGCTAGTAATATACACATAGCATATTACTCCCCCATAATGTGATACCAATTAAAGATAAACAAGAGGCAAAATAACGATCCAACACGAGATAATTAATGGACAATATAGAATTTGAATTTCTCATGAGAAGACATACCACATAGCGACTAGATAATCTTGAAATATCAATACTAGATGGCATTACTCATGTACACACATATATAGGATTGTGAGGTGCACAAAGCACATCACTCCCCCATAATAGGATATTCCATTAATCTCTCACAAGAGCCAACTAATAAAAAAACAAGATGCAAAAGGCTCAATGCATGACACACACGTACGTGATGTGCATGTTGGGGAACGTAGCAGAATTTTAAAATTTTCTACGCATCACCAAGATCAATCTATGGAGTCATCTAGCAACGAGGGAGAGAGGAGTGCATCTACATACCCTTGTAGATCGCGCGCGGAAGCGTTCAAGAGAACGGGGTTGATGGAGTCGTACTCGACGTGATCCAAATCACCGATGACCTAGTGCTGAACGGACGACACCTCCTCGTTCAACACACGTACGGTTGGGAAGACGTCTCCTCCAACTTGATCCAGCAAGGGGAAGGAGAGGTTGATGAAAAGATCCAGCAGCACGACGGCGTGGTGATGGATGCAGCAGGATCCCGGCAGGGCTTTGCCAAGCACAAGCGGGGAGGAGAGGTGTTACGGAGGGAGAGGGAGGCGCCAAGAGCAAGCGGGTGCCGCTGCCCTCCCTCCCCCCTCTTTATATAGGGGCCTTGGGGGGGAGGCGCCGGCCCTAGGAGATGGATCTCCAAGGGGGGCGGCGGCCAAGGGGTGGCTTCCCCCCCAAGCCAAGTGGGGGGCGCCCCCACCCCTAGGGTTCCCCAACCCTAGGCGCCGGGGAGGCCCAAGGGGGGGCCCACCAGCCCACTAGGGGCTGGTTCCCCTCCCAACTTAGCCCATGGGGCCCTCCGGGATAGGTGGCCCCACCCGGTGGACCCCCGGGACCCTTCCGGTGGTCCCGGTACAATACCGATGACCCCCGAAACCTTCCCGATAGCCGAAACTGTACTTCATATATATAAATATTTACCTCCGGACCATTCCGGAACTCCTCGTGACGTCCGGGATCTCATCCGGGACTCCGAACAACTTTCGGGTTACTGCATACTAATATCTCAACAACCCTAGTGTCACCAAACCTTAAGTGTGTAGACCCTACGGGTTCAAGAGACATGCAGACATGACCAAGACGCCTCTCCGGTCAATAACCAACAGCGGGATCTGGATACCCATGTTGGCCCCCACATGCTCCACGATGATCTCATCGGATGAACCACGATGTCGAGGATTCAATCAATCCGTATACAATTCCCTTTGTCATTTGGTACGTTACTTGCCCGAGACTCGATCGTCGGTATCCCAATACCTTGTTCAATCTCGTTACCGGCAAGTCACTTTACTCGTACCATAATGCATGATCCCGTGATCAACCACTTGGTCACATTGAGCTCATTATGATGATGCATTACCGAGTGGGCCCAGAGATACCTCTCCGTCATACGGAGTGACAAATCCCAGTCTCGATTCGTGCCAACCCAACAGATACTTTCGGAGATACCTGTAGTGTACCTTTATAGTCACCCAGTTACGTTGTGACGTTTGGCACACCCAAAGCACTCCTATGGTATCCGGGAGTTGCACAATCTCATGGTCTAAGGAAATGATACTTGACATTCGGAAAAGCTACAACAAACGAACTACACGATCTTTGAGCTATGCTTAGGATTGGGTCTTGTCCATCACATCATTCTCGATCATCAATGACATCCAATGTCCATAGTCAGGAAACCATGACTATCTTTTGATCAACGAGCTAGTCAACTAGAGGCTCACTAGGGACGTGTTGTGGTCTATGTATTCACACATGTATTACGATTTCTGGATAACACAATTATAGCATGAACAATAGACAATTATCATGAACCAAGAAATATAATAATAACCATTTTATTATTGCCTCTAGGGCATATTTCCAACAGTCTCCCACTTGCACTAGAGTCAATATTATTGTTACATTGTGATGAATCGAACACTAATGCAGTTCTGGTGTTGATCATGTTTTGCTCTAGGGAGAGGTTTAGTCAACGGGTCTGCCACATTCAGGTCCGTATGTACTTTACAAATCTCTATGTCTCCATTTTGAACACTTTCAGAGTTGAAGCGACGCTTGATATGCCTGGTCTTCCTATGAAACCTGGGCTCCTTGGCAAGGGCAATAGCTCCAGTGTTGTCACAAAAGAGAGTCATTGGGCCCGACGCATTGGGTATGACTCCTAGGTCGGTAATGAACTCCTTCACCCAGACTGCTTCTTGTGCTGCCTCCGAGGCTGCCATGTACTCCGCTTCACATGTAGATCCCGCCACAACGCTTTGCTTGCAACTGCACTAGCTTACTGCCCCACCATTCAAAATATACACGTATCCAGTTTGTGACTTAGAGTCATCCAGATCTGCGTCGAAGCTAGCATCGATGTAACCCTTTACGACGAGCTCTTCGTCACCTCCATAAACGAGAAACATATCCTTGGTCCTTTTTAGGTACTTCAGGATATTCTTAACCGTTGTCCAGTGTTCCATGCCGGGATTACTTTGGTACCTTCCTACCAAACTGACGGCAAGGTTTACATCAGGTCTGGTACACAACATAGCATACATGATAGACCCTATGGCCGAGGCATAGGGGACGACACTCATCTTTTCTCTATCTTCTGCCGTGGTCGTGCATTGAGTCGTGCTCAATCTCGTACCTTGCAATACAAGCAAGAACCCCTTCTTTGACTGATCCATTTTGAACTTCTTCAGTATCTTGTCAAGGTACGTACTCTGTGAAAGACCAATGAGGCGTCTCGATCTATCTCTATAGATCTTGATGCCTAATATATAAGCAGCTTCTCCAAGGTCCTTCATTGAAAAACACTTGTTCAAGTAGGCCTTTATGCTTTCCAAGAATTCTATATCATTTCCCATCAACAGTATGTCATCCACATACAATATGAGAAATGCTATAGAGCTCCCACTCACTTTCTTGTAAATGCAGGCTTCTCCATAAGTCTGCATAAACCCAAACGCTTTGATAATCTCATCAAAATGAATATTCCAACTCCGAGATGCTTGCACCAGCCCATAAATCGAGCGTTGGAGCTTGCACACCTTGTCAGCATTCTTAGGATCGACAAAACCTTCGGGCTGCATCATATACAATTCTTCCTTAAGGAAACCATTAAGGAATGCCGTTTTGACGTCCATTTTCCATATCTCATAATCATAGAATGCGGCAATTGCTAACATGATTCGGACGGACTTCAGCTTCGCTACGGGTGAGAAAGTCTCATCGTAGTCAACCCCTTGAACTTGTCGATAACCCTTAGCGACAAGCCGAGCTTTATAGATGGTCACATTACCATCTGCGTCTGTCTTCTTCTTAAAGATCCATTTATTTTCTATGGCTTGCCGATCATCGGGCAAGTCAGTCAAAGTCCATACTTCGTTTTCATACATGGATCCTATCTCGGATTTCATGGCTTCCAGCCATTTGTCGGAATCCGGGCCCGCCATCGCTTCTTCATAGTTCGAAGGTTCACCGTTGTCTAAAAACATGATTTCCAAGACAGGGTTGCCGTACCACTCTGGTGCGGAACGTGTCCTCATGGACCTACGAAGTTCAGTAGCAAGTTGATCTGAAGTTTCATGATCATCATCATCAACTTCCTCTCTAGTCGGTGCAGGCACCTCAGGAACCTTTTCTTGAGCCGCGCCACTTACCGGTTCAAGAGGTAAGACTTCATCAAGTTCTACTTTCCTCCCACTTATTTCTTTCGAGAGAAACTCTTTCTCTAGAAAGGACCCATTCTTGGCAACAAAGATCTTGCCTTCGGATCTAAGGTAGAAGGTATACCCAATAGTTTCTTTAGGGTATCCTATGAAGACGCATTTTTCCGATTTGGGTTCGAGCTTTTCAGGTTGAAGTTTCTTGACATAAGCATCGCATCCCCAAACTTTTAGAAACGACAGCTTAGGTTTCTTCCCAAACCATAATTCATACAGTGTCGTCTCAACGGATTTTGACGGAGCCCTATTTAAAGTGAATGCGGCAGTCTCTAAAGCATAGCCCCAAAATGACAATGGTAAATCGGTAAGACACATCATAGATCGCACCATATCTAATAGAGTGCGATTGCGACGTTCGGACACACCATTACGCCGAGGTGTTCTAGGCGGCGTGAGTTGTGAAACTATTCCACATTTTCTTAAGTGTGTGCCAAATTCGTGACTCAAGTATTCTCCCCCACGATCTGATCGCAAGAACTTGATTTTCCGGTCACGTTGATTCTCAACCTCACTCTGAAATTCCTTGAACTTTTCAAAGGTCTCAGACTTGTGTTTCATTAAGTAGACATACCCATATCTACTCAAGTCATCAGTGAGGGTGAGAACATAACGATAGCCGCCGCGAGCCTCAACACTCATTGGACCGCACACATCAGTATGTATGATTTCCAATAAGTTGGTTGCTCGCTCCATTGTTCCTGAGAACGGAGTCTTGGTCATTTTACCCATGAGGCATGGTTCGCATGTGTCAAATGATTCGTAATCAAAAGACTCTAAAAGTCCATCTGCATGGAGCTTCTTCATGCGTTTGACACCTATGTGACCAAGGCGGCAGTGCCACAAGTATGTCGGGCTATCATTATCAACCTTACATCTTTTAGTATTCACACTATGAATATGTGTAACATTACGCTCGAGATTCATTAAGAATAAACCATTCACCAACGGAGCATGACCATAAAACATATCTCTCATATAAATAGAACAACCATTATTCTCGGATTTAAATGAGTAGCCATCTCGAATTAAACGAGATCCTGATACAATGTTCATGCTCAAAGCTGGCACTAAATAACAATTATTGAGGTTTAAAACTAATCTCGTAGGTAAATGTAGTGGCAGCGTGCCGACCGCGATCACATCGACCTTGGAACCATTCCCGACGCTCATCGTCACCTCGTCCTTCGCCAGTCTCCGTTTATTCCGCAGCTCCTGCTTTGAGTTACAAATGTGAGCAACCGCACCGGTATCAAATACCCAGGAGCTACTACGAGTACTGGTAAGGTACACATCAATTACATGTATATCACATATACCTTTAGTGTTGCCGGCCTTCTTGTCCGCTAAGTATTTGGGGCAGTTCTGCTTCCAGTGACCACTTCCCTTGCAATAAAAACACTCACTCTCAGGCTTGGGTCCATTCTTTGGCTTCTTCCCGGCAGCTTGCTTACCGGGCGCGGCAACTCCCTTGTCGTCCTTCTTGAAGTTTTTTTTACCCTTGCCTTTCTTGAACTTAGTGGTTTTATTCACCATCAACACTTGATGTTCCTTTTTGATTTCCACCTCCGCTGATTTCAGCATTGAATATACCTCAGGAATGGTCTTTTCCATCCCCTGCATATTGAAGTTCATCACAAAGCTCTTGTAGCTCGGTGGAAGCGACTGAAGGATTCTGTCAATGACTGCGTCATCCGGGAGATTAACTCCCAGCTGAGTCAAGCGGTTATGCAACCCAGACATTTTGAGTATGTGCTTACTGACAGAACTATTTTCCTCCATCTTACAGCTGAAGAATTTGTCGGAGACTTCATATCTCTCGACCCGGGCATGAGCTTGGAAAACCATTTTCAACTCTTCGAACATCTCATATGCTCCGTGTCTCTCAAAACGCTTTTGGAGCCCCGGTTCTAAACTGTAAAGCATGCCGCACTAAACGAGGGAGTAATCATCAGCACGTGACTGCCAAGCATTCATAACGTCTTGGTTCTCTGGGACAGGTGCGTCACCTAGCGGTGCTTCTAGGACATAATCTTTCTTGGCAGCTATGAGGATGATCCTCAGGTTCCGGACCCAGTCCGTATAGTTGCTGCCATCATCTTTCAGCTTGGTTTTCTCTAGGAACGCGTTGAAGTTGAGGACAACGTGGGCCATTTGATCTACAAGACATATTGTAAAGATTTTAGACTAAGTTCATGATAATTAAGTTCATCTAATCAAATTATTCAATGAACTCCCACTCAAATAGACATCCCTCTAGTCATCTAAGTGAAACATGATCCGAGTTAACTAGGCCGTGTCCGATCATCACGTGAGATGGACTAGCCAACATCGGTGAACATCTTCATGTTGATCGTATCTTCTATACGACTCATACTCGACCTTTCGGTCTTCCGTGTTCTGAGGCCATGTCTGTACATGCTAGGCTCGTCAAGTCAACCTAAGTGTATTGCGTGTGTAAATCTGGCTTACACCCGTTGTATTCGAACGTTAGAATCTATCACACCCGATCATCACGTGGTGCTTCGAAACAACGAACCTTCGCAACGGTGCACAGTTAGGGGGGACACTTTCTTGAAATTATTATGAGGGATCATCTTATTTAAGCTACCGTCGTTCTAAGCAAATAAGATGTAAAACATGATAAACATCACATGCAATCAAATAGTGACATGATACGGCCAATATCATTTGCTCCTTTTGATCTCCATCTTCGGGGCTCCATGATCATCGTTGTCACCGGCATGACACCATGATCTCCATCATCGTGTCTTCTTGAAGTTGTCACGTCATCTATTACTTCTACTACTATGGCTAACGGTTTAGCAATAAAGTAAAGTAATTACATGACGTTATATGTTGACACGCAGGTCACAAATAAATTAAGACAACTCCTATGGCTCCTGCCGGTTGTCATACTCATCGACATGCAAGTCGTGATTCCTATTACAAGAACATGATCATCCCATACATCACATATATCATTCATCACATCCTTTGGCCATATCACATCACAGAACACTTGCTGCAAAAACAAGTTAGACGTCCTCTAATTGTTGTTGCAAGTTTTTTACGTGGCTGCTATAGGTTTCTAGCAAGAACGTTTCTTACCTATGCCAAAACCACAACGTGAATTGCCAATTTCTATTTACCCTTCATAAGGACCTTGTTCATCGAATCCGATACGACTAAAGTGGGAGAGACAGACACCCGCCAGCCACCTTATGCAACTAGTGCATGTCAATCGGTGGAACCAGTCTCACGTAAGCGTACGTGTAAGGACGGTCCGGGCCGCTTCATCCCACAATGCCGCCAAATCAAGATAAGACTAGTAACGGCAAGATAATTGACAATATCGACGCCCACAACTACTTTGTGTTCTACTCGTGCATAGAAACTACGCATAGACCTAGCTCATGATGCCATTGTTGGGGAACGTAGCAGAATTTTAAAATTTTCTACGCATCACCAAGATCAATCTATGGAGTCATCTAGCAACGAGGGAGAGAGGAGTGCATCTACATACCCTTGTAGATCGCGCACGGAAGTGTTCAAGAGAATGGGGTTGATGGAGTCGTACTCGACGTGATCCAAATCACCGATGACCTAGTGCCGAACGGACGACACCTCCACATTCAACACACGTATGGTTGGGAAGACGTCTCCTCCAACTTGATCCAGCAAGGGGAAGGAGAGGTTGATGAAGATCTAGCAGCACGACGGCATGGTGATGGATGCAGCAGGATCCCGGCAGGGCTTCGCCAAGCGCAAGCGGGGAGGAGAGGTGTTACGGAGGGAGAGGGAGGCGCCAAGAGCAAGCGGGTGCCGCTGCCCTCCCTCCCCCCTCTTTATATAGGGGCCTTGGGGGGGGGGAGGCGCCGGCCCTAGGAGATTGATCTCCAAGGGGGGCGGCGGCCAAGGGGTGGCTTCCCCCCCAAGCCAAGTGGGGGGCGGCCCCACCCCTAGGGTTTCCCAACCCTAGGCGTAGGGGAGGCCCAAGGGGAGTGCACCAGGCCACTAGGGGCTGGTTCCCCTCCCAACTTAGCCCATGGGGCCCTCCGGGATAGGTGGCCCCACCCGGTGGACCCCCGGGACCCTTCAGGTGGTCCCGGTACAATACCGGTGACCCCCGAAACCTTCCCGATGGCCGAAATTGTACTTCCTATATATAAATCTTTACCTCCGGACCATTCCGGAACTCCTCGTGACGTCCGGGATCTCATCCGAGACTCCGAACAACTTTCGGGTTACTGCATACTAATATCTCTACAACCCTAGCGTCACCGAACCTTAAGTGTGTAGACCCTACGGGTTCGGCAGACATGCAGACATGGCCGAGACGCCTCTCCAGTCAATAACCAACAGCGGGATCTGGATACCCATGTTGGCTCCCACATGCTCCATGATGATCTCATCGGATGAACCACGATGTCAAGGATTCAATCAATCCATATACAATTCCATTTGTCATTCGGTACGTTACTTGCCCGAGACTCGATCGTCGGTATCCCAATACCTCGTTCAATCTCGTTACCGGCAAGTCACTTTACTCGTACCATAATGCATGATCCCGTGATCAACCACTTGGTCACATTGAGCTCATTATGATGATGCATTACCGAGTGGGCCCAGAGATACCTCTCCGTCATACGGAGTGACAAATCCCAGTCTCGATTCGTGCCAACCCAACAGATACTTTCGGAGATACCTGTAGTGTACCTTTATAGTCACCCAGTTACGTTGTGACGTTTGGCACGCCCAAAGCACTCCTACGGTATCTGGGAGTTGCACAATCTCATGGTCTAAGGAAATGATACTTGACATTCCGAAAAGCTACAACAAACGAACTACACGATCTTTGAGCTATGCTTAGGATTGGGTCTTTTCCATCACATCATTCGCCTAATGATGTGATCCCGTTATCAATGACATCCAATGTCCATAGTCAGGAAACCATGACTATCTTTTGATCAACGAGCTAGTCAACTAGAGGCTCACTAGGGACGTGTTGTGGTCTATGTATTCACACATGTATTACGATTTCCGGATAACACAATTATAGCATGAACAATAGACAATTATCATGAACAAAGAAATATAATAATAACCATTTTATTATTGCCTCTAGGGCATATTTCCAATAGTGCAAACCAACACACATATACTTGATTGCTCAAGATAATCAAGTTGGAAGCACAACATATACAAACACATGCAAGGAACAAAACCAAACACGCAAAGGGGTAAGTAACTATCAATGTAAACACTTTAAGCACGAGTTACCGCATGGAGAAACATTGGATATAAGATAGAAACTTGATAATTCGAATAACTTGGCTTGAGACAATTAGAATGATGAAATCCCCTTAATTCTTCATAAAGTAGCCAAGTCTCCAATGCCCTCCAACAACACCTATTGATCAAGTTTGAGCTTGTTGGTCCCCAACCAAGTTGGGTCCTAAGAGGTTAGTCACAATAGGCTTGGCTACCCAAATGGTTCTCTTCTTGACACCACTTTGAGTACCAACAACTTTGGCAAACACATTGCCAACCTTATCCTTCCCAAGAGAATAGATATCATCAATAATAATTGGGTTAGATAAGTTACCACTAGTGCATGAAGAGGCGAGGTGACCTTTCTCACAACATAGGTAGCAACGTCTACTCTTCACTTTCTTCTCACTTGATTTCTCAACTTGAGAAGCATAAGCTTGAGTCTTCTTGGGAAGAGGCTTTTCTTCAACTTGAGGTTGAGCATGAGAATGAACTTGTGGCCGCTTCCCTTGTTGCTTGTCACTAATGGGTTTCTTCTTCAATGGGCAAGATCTAACATGATGCCCTTCAATTTTGCACTTGAAGCAAATAATCTTGGCCGAATTCTTGACTTGTTCTTGGCCCTTCTTCTTGATCATCTTGGACTTCTTCTTCTTATTGGAGTTGAATCCAAGTCCACCTTTGTCATTGGGGGATTTTTGCACACTCAAGATATTGTTGAGTGTGGATTTCCCTTCATGACTCTTTTCCAAGTCTTTCTTCAAATAAGTGACTTGGGCCTTGAGCTCTTTGATTTCCTCTACATGGTTAGTCTCAACACAAGTACTAGAGGAAGTATAAGCTTCATAGTTAGAGCAACAAGGCAAGGAAAGCAATTCATCACAAGATGTACCAACACTGTGAGTAGATGAATTACAAGGACTAGCACATGGCAATTGTCGGATCTCGGGTTCCGGCAGACCCTTAAGGTTCGAACACTGGGGTGCGCACGGAGATTACGCCTTCTACCTCTCCGTCTCGCAAAGATCTAAAACTACTGAAAGAACTGCGCAAGAGACACAAGATTTATACTGGTTCGGGCCACCGTTGTGGTGTAATACCCTACTCCAGTGTGTGGTTGGTGGATTGCCTCCTGGGGCTAGTGATGATGAACAATACAAGGAAGAACAGCCTCGCGAGGGTCTGTTCTTGGCTGAGGCGATGAACTGCTAGGAGGAGTTCAGTCACCCTTCTCTCCCTCTCTCTCTCTGGTCTCGATCTGATTCCCCCTCTTTCTATGTGGGTGGCTGGTCCTATTTATAGAGGCCCTGGTCCTCTTCCCAAATATCGAGCGGGAAGGGAGCCAACAATGGCGGGCTAATTTGAAGGAGGACAACAAGCATCAACTATCCTGACAAAAGCAGTCTTCGCCTATGCAAAGCTCTGGTGATGACGCCGTCCTGGGCTCCATGGTGACCTCTGTCTCATAGTCCTCCTGGTCTTGGTCTTGTTGCACCGAAATGGCAACCTTTGCCTGATGCCTCGGTACTCCGCGGCTGCGCTTGCCCCCTTTGCACCAAAGAGGAAAGAAGGACGCTGCAGCTCTGGCGCCTGCCCGGCGCCCTGAGTCGTCATGGCTTGCGTCACGGGCACCTCGCGAGGTACTCCACCTTGATCTCTCCGCCTCCTCGCGAACTAGCCTGACGAGGCCGTGCCTGAGGAAGCTCCGTGTCGTCCGCCTCGCAAGGCTTGGCCCCTCGCGAGGGTCTTGAGTCTTGTGCTGATGAAGACGGGCCATGCTGGGCCTCCTTTGAGCCACGCCGCAGGCCGCAGGCAGGCAAGTCTGGGGACCCCCGTTCCCAGAACGCCGACAGTAGCCCCCGGGCCCAAGGCGCGCCCGGACTTGGCCGTGCCGAGAGGCGAAAGGGCAGGGGCGAAGCGCCACGGGCCCTATCAGCCTGCGGCCTTGGGCGCCGCATGGCGGTCGATGGGACGTGGGCGGCACTGTTCCCCCCACGCCCCCTTATTATGCGCCCTGCTAGGCGGACTTGTGGTTGCACACAGCCGCTTCCCTTCCCGTTGCTCGAGCGTCCCCTGTTCTTCCTTCCTTCGAACGCCCGCTCCCGCCTCCAATCCAATATCGAATCTTCCCCCTCCTTCCCATCGCCATGGCTCCGACGAGGAAGGAGAGAGGGGAGAAACCCATGCCTCCGTCTTGTGCGCCGCCATCGGTGGCCCCCGTCGTCGGCCAGTCGACCGTACTCAACCAAGAGTGCCTGGGCAGGGACAGCTTGGCTCTGGCCACCGTCTTCAATGAGTGTGGGAGGACGACGACCTGGCCCGCGTCCCACTTCTCCATTGACAGGATAGCAACCGAGGTCCCATGTTTTACCGACGCCTTATGGGCGGGTCTGGTTCCCCCCTTCTCCGATTTCTTCAATGCCGTGCTCTCCCATTATCAGATCCACTTGATGCATCTAAGTCCTGAGTCCATCACCCTCCTTTCGGTCTTCGCCTTCGTTTGCGAAGCCATGGTGGGCATCCCTCCTTCGGTTGCCTTGCTGCGCCACTTCTTCTTGCTGCATCTTGTCGACCCCTCTCAACGCTGGGCGTGCGCGAGCTTTGCTGCTGGGCCTGAGACCGAGGCCTCTGGCATTGACTTCAAACTCCCCCAGCCCGCGGTCGGGTTCCGCGAGCGGTGGTTGTACGTGGACGCAGGGGTGCCCAGCCCCCTGCTATCGGAGCCGACCTCGCCCGCTGTCCCCAATTCGGGTTGGGGCCAGGAGACGCTCAAGAACCCTCCGCTCGTCTTCATTTGGACCCGCTTCACGCTCCTGAGGAAGCTCGGCGTGACAGCGCCCAAAGTGGTGAAGGAGTTTCTGTTGTGCCGTGTCGCTCCCCTGCAGTGCCACTCTCGCAGGATGTGGGCCTTCCGTGGGCGCGAGGATAACATGAGGCTCCAGGGAGAAGACCTGGCTCCTGCGGCGCTGAAGTCGACGCTCTTGACCTTGGCTGGGGACCCCAACCCCGGCAACGTCCAGCAGGGAGGGGCCTTGCTGTATCTCTGCCAGAGCAGGGCCGACTTCATGAAGCAGATGCTCGTCTTTGATGAGTGGGGGCTGCGCCCCACCGGCCTCCAGGGACCTCGCGAGAACCCAAATGTGGTGACTGCCCTCCCAATCGGCCAAGGCGACTCCTCCTCAAGTGGCGGAGCAGGGAGGCAGGAGGCGCCAGGGGCTGAGGGGGCTCCGGATGAGGCGGCAGCGTCGGGTGACGCTCGCGAGGGGGCAGCTCCTGAGACCTGTGCCGCTGCGGCTGAAGGTGGCAAGCAGCCGCTCCCAGCGCCTGGGATTGAGGCCTCGGAGGTCCCAGCCGCGACTTCTGGCGAGGTGGTGGACGGCGCGCGCCAGGCAGGTGTCCCTGACGCAGATCGCTCTGATGCTCCGCCCTCGACGCAGGTTGATCCCTGCGCCCTTCTCTTGGGCCGCTTCCGCGTGGACTTTGAGGCCCTCCGAAGGAAAAGGGAGGCCCTGGGTGACGACTTCCCTTTCGCGTGCTGAAGCGCAGGAAGTACTTCGCCACTGATGAGTAAGTCTTTTTCCTCCCTGGCTCCTGACCCTCTTGTTGCTTTCACCGATCCTTGCTCCGCAGGCCCCTCCCGGCCAAGCTCGCGGAAGTAGCAGAGGTGCCGCCTCCTCTGGCTTCGCCTCCTCCATCGTCCTCAAGTGCCCCGAGCAGTTCTGCCCTTGTGGTGAGGGCGTCTGATGGGGCGGACCATCTCGAGGTGCACCGCGGCCCTTCATTCCCCGCGATTTTCCTTCGCGGGCCCTCTCAGGGGCTAGCCAGTCTGCCGTGGGCTTCCCGTCTGGTCGGGGACTGCGACTGGTTAAGGCGCCTCCTGCGCCCCTCATCCGGAGACGGGCTGGCCCTAGGCCGGGCTTCTGATGCGGCGCGCCCGGCCGTCGCGAGGGCGCCAGCCCCCAGCCCCCTGCCCGGAGGAGGGACGATGATTCGCGGCCCCCGGCGCTTGCTTGGGGCGGATGATGGTGTGGAAGACGTGCTTAAGCGCGCCCGGGAGCGCCGCGCTCGCCGCCAAGGGTTCCTTCGACGAGCGGCCGACGCGGTGGACTTGCTTGGGGAGGAGCTTGCTAACGAAGACGCTCGCCTGGAGGCCGAGGGCCTGCGCCTGGCTACAGGGAGACGCGAGCTGGAGGCCGCCATCGCCCTCGCGCGTCGTCAGCGTGACCTCGATGATGAAGAGGCGAAGGCGTCGCTGGAGGCCTCCCGAGTGGCCTGTTCCCAGGCCACCGAGGAGGCCCGGAGAGCCAACCGGTGGCGAGAGGCGGCGGAGGAGCGGGCTCGCGAGCTCCTGGACCGGTGCCACTCACTGGAGGAGCAAGTGGAGCTGCGCGAGCTGGCCCTTGCGTCGATGCGGGTGGCCTCCGGCGACCCAGCCGAACTCCAGAGGCGCGAAGAAGCGTTGACGCTGGAAGCCGCCGAACGCACTCACGAGTACGAGCGACTGGAGACGAGGGAGCGCTTGGTGACGCAGGCGGAAGATGATGTCACCGCTCGGGAGGCTTGTGTCCTGGAGGAGGTCGGTCGTCGGGTGGTGATGGCGCGCCAAGACCGCGAGCGCGAGTTCGAGAAGAGGCTGGAGCTGATCCGGGTCGAAGCTGAAGGGAGGACCGCAGCCTTGAGGGTCAAGCGGGAAGAGGCGACGCGGCTGGCCGACGCCTCCCGGGCCGCCCTTGAGGTAGCGCAAGGGGAGTTGGCCACCTCCCAGGCCGAGGTGCTCCGTCTTCGTCAGCGGGTGGAGGAGGCTGAGGGCGTCGCGCGCCGGAACACGAACGAGATACGTCAGCGGCAGGTCCTGGAGCATGTGCACCGTCCCATGCTCGCCACGCTCTGGGAGAGAGCTAGCGCGGCCTTGGGCAACGTCTGTGAGGCGGCTGTTGGCGAGCCGCACACAACCAATTATGCCGGCAACCTTCAGTTCTTCACTGCCGTGGTGACGCAGCTGGAGGCGCGTTCGGCGAGGGCCGATAGGTTGGTGGAAGAGAGGAGCCGCGCGCTGCTCGGGCGCGCCTTCTCCCGTGTCTTCAGCCATCTCCTGAACATGGATTCCCGCTTCGATTTCGACACTGTCATCGCCCCAGTTCCCCAGGCCGTCCGAGGTGACCTGGCGCACTGGGTGGAAGACAACGTGGACGCCCTTGTCAGGGCCTTCGCTTCGGATGACGAAGACGTGATCGTGGGTGCTGACGAGGGTGGCGCGGCGAGCGGCCCTGACGCTGCTGGCGGCGGCGCAGACGACGATGGCGAATTCGGCGACCCTAGCGAAGGCTCGGGAGGTGCTTCTGGGGACGCATTGGGGGATTGGTCCGACTGAGTGTGTATCACTCATATCTTTTTTGTTTACCTGCATGAATAGAACTCAGGTTTTTGACCTGATGGCCGTGAGAGCATTTTGGGAGGGGAAGCCCCTCATGTAGAAACTGTGTTTGTTGTGTCAGTAGTTGTCATGTAGCACGAGCGCCCGCGCCGGGCGGTTGGCAGGATTACCTTTGTTTTGCGCAAGCCCCGAAGCAGCCTGTGGGAGGGCGTGACGCCCTTAGTGTTCGTTAGTTGAATCCATTGGGTACGAAAGTGTCGCTGGCGGGGGCTTCACAAGCATTGGCATTCTTCACGGGTTCTGGGCCTCTTCCTGAACGCAAGAGCTTCACAGGCGCTCGCCTTGCTTCACAGGCTCCGGGCCTTTCCTTGAACGCGAGAGCTTCACAGGCACTCGTCTTGCTTCACAGGCTCTGGGCCTTTCCTCGAGCGCGAGAGCTTCACAGGCACTCGCCTTGCTTCACAGGCTCTGGGCCTTTCCTCGAGCGTGAGATCTTCATAGGCACTCGCCTTGCTTCACAGGCTCTGGGCCTTTCCTCGAGCGCGAGAGCTTCACAGGCTCTGGGCCTTTCCTCGAGCGCGAGAGCTTCACAGGCTCTGGGCCTTTCCTCGAGCGCGAGAGCTTCATAGGCACTCGCCTTGCTTCACAGGCTCTGGGCCTTTCCTCGAGCGCGAGAGCTTCACAGGCACTCGCCTTGCTTCACAGGCTCTGGGCCTTTCCTCGAGCGCGAGAGCTTCACAGGCACTCGCCTTGCTTCACAGGCTCTGGGCCTTTTCCAAACAGGGCAACCTCCGCAGGCACCCGAAGATCCTCCCGAGAGGGAGCAACAGCAACAATTTGGGTTGCGCACGAGCCAGGCCTGACCGGACTCGCGAGGGGAGGCAGCTGTGGCGAAACGGTAGCCAGAACGCGAGAAATGGCTCAAGCGAGAATAAGCACCCCTTCCCCGAACACACGCAAATCTCAAATTCGAATCCAACTTAAATCCAACAAGGGAAAAGCTACAGCTGAAGGGAAAGGCAACGAAAAGCAGACAAAAAGCCGCGTCCGGCACCTAATCTAGTCTTGGACGTCTTCTCACCAGCGCGGAGCTAAGTGTTGTCCACTGGGCGTGGTAGGGAGCCCCAGGGCCTGAGGCCGGCACCCCTGCGAGCTTCACAGGCACTGGGCCTTCTTCACAGGTACTGGCCTTGCTTCATATCGCCAGACAAGGGCCCCGCCTCGCGCCACACTCTAGTACCATCAGCAATGACCGGAACCCAGGACGCCGCCCGATGGGGTAGAGCGGTCGCCAGCGGTTCCCCCGACGACCACGGGTCCTCTGCCAGGGGCAGGCCCAGAGGCACCTCCCCAGCAGAGGGCCTATCTCTTGAGAACGCCTTGCTCCGAACGCCACGGTGGTGATGTCAGATCTCGGCCCCTCTCCTGCAGCCCCCTGCGCCCTCCTCCTGAGGGGTAGGAGACTGTAGGAGCGAGGCAGCTGCTTGCCACGGCGACCTGCACCTCCTGCGATCCATGGTTAGCGTATACCTGCTCCTGAAGAGTTAGCGGTGCCCGATAATCGTTGCCTCCAGCACGGCCAGCGGGTCCGTCCCGGGGCTCCTGGAAAGGCTCAGCTTCCATTGCCTCGTCCCCCCAGCTTGGGCCGAGGAGCGAGCCTTGTCCGTCCTCGTGAGGGTGTCCCTGGTCCATCATGAGGGGCACGTACTCCTCCGTCGCCGTCATCCCGAGTGCCACGCCGTGATGCCCCGCATGCCACACGGTCCCACCTGTCACGCCTACCGTGGGGTGGCAACGTGGCCGCCCACCGGGGTCGCGGGTCGCATTGAGTCCTTCTTCGTGGGCCGGGGGCGGGCGCAGCGCCGCCGCCGGTCTAGTGCTGACAGCTTCGCTGGCGTCGGAGTAGCCTTGGAGTCCGCGGGCGCGTGTGGAGCCCCTGCGCGGGTCGCCCTGGGCTTGAGATGGGAGCTGGGTGGAGAAGGGGTGAGCCCCCGAGGCGGCGAAGCCCAGGAGCTCCGCCACTCGCTCCAGCAGCACGTCGTGGCCGCCTTCCAGCAGTCTGCACCGCAGCAGCTCTCGGGCCACCGTGAGCGCGGCCCTCGAGTTCGCTTGCTCCCGGCGGGTGTAGGGTGTCGTGGCCGCGGCGTGATTAGAGGCCCTTGCTGCCGACCGCGCCTGCCGCGGCGTAAGAGTTGCCGAAGCCTGTCCACATCGCCCGCGGCCCGCAGCGTCCTGCGGACCGCGAGCTGCCTGGGGCACGGGGTCGCCCGAGGCGAGCGGTTCCGCGCGGTTGGGCCACGCAGCCCATGGGTCAGGGTTGCCCTCCTGGTCGCCGGGCATTGTGATGACGACGTGACGGGGCGCGGAGTGGTGGAAGACGAATTCCTACGCACCCCTACCTGGCGCACCAAATGTCGGATCTCGGGTTCCGGCAGACCCTTAAGGTTCAAACACTGGGGTGCGCGCGGAGATTACGCCTTCTACCTCTCCGTCTCGCAAAGATCTAAAACTACTGAAAGAACTGCGCAAGAGACACAAGATTTATACTGGTTCGGGCCACCGTTGTGGTGTAATACCTCACTCCAGTGTGTAGTTGGTGGATTGCCTCCTGGGGCTGGTGATGATGAACAATACAAGGAAGAACAGCCTCGTGAGGGTCTGTTCTTGGCTGAGGCGATGAACTGCTAGGAGGAGTTCAGTCACCCTTCTCTCCCTCTCTCTCTCTCTGGTCTCGATCTGATTCCCCCTCTTTCTATGTGGGTGGCTGGTCCTATTTATAGAGGCCCTGGTCCTCTTCCCAAATATCGAGCGGGAAGGGAGCCAACAATGGCGGGCTAATTTGAAGGGGGACAACAAGCATCAACTATCCTGACAAAAGCGGTCTTCGCCTGCGCAAAGCTCTGGTGATGACACCGTCCTGGGCTCCATGGTGACCTCCGTCTCGTAGTCCTCCTGGTCTTGGTCTTGTTGCACCGAAATGGCAACCTTTACCTGATGCCTCGGTACTCCGCAGCTGCGCTTGCCCCCTTTGCACCAAAGAGGAAAGAAGGACGCTGCGCGCGCTGGCGCCCGCCCGGCGCCCTGAGTCGTCATGGCTTGCGTCACGGGCACCTCGCGAGGTACTCCGCCTTGACCTCTCTGCCTCCTCGCGAACCAGCCTGACGAGGCCGTGCCTGAGGAAGCTCCGTGTCGTCCGCCTCGCGAGGCTTGGCCCCTCGCGAGGGTCTTGAGTCTTGTGCTGATGAAGATGGGCCATGCTGGGCCTCCTTTGAGCCACGCCGCAGGCAGGCAAGTCTGGGGACCCCCGTTCCCAGAACGCCGACAGCAATATAGCATTTTGACTAGAAGTAGTGCTTGTATCGACATGAGGCTCACTAGATGTTACCTTAGAAATCATGGCCTCATGAGCTATCTTTAGCTCATTATGGGATACTAGAAGATCATCATGAGAGCTTAAGAGCTTTTCATGGTTTTCTTCCAATTTCCCATAATTGCTAGATAGCAACTCAAGTTGAGCCCGAAGCTCAACATTCTCCTTCAAAATGGATGCTTCACAAGTAATAGAGTTAGTATCCCAAGCATCATCATTAACAACAATAGGAGAGGACACCTTGGCAAGCTCTTTTAAGTAAGAAGCTTCAAGTTGAGCATGAGACTCGGTGAGTTTGATGAGCTCACCCTTGATGACCCTTAAGCCATTTTCGAGGTGCTCAAAATCCTCAAGGAGTCTAGAATGAGCAACTTCAAGCTTAGCATTTTTAGTTTTGAAATGATTGGCCACCTCGAGTGCTCTATCATGAGATTCCTTTATTCTGGATAATTCTAGAGCAAAGGTCTCCTCAAGAGATTCGGATGTGGTTTGTTCATGTTGAAGAGCTTGAGATAGCTCCGCGATCTCATTTGCGTAATCACGCTCATGAGCTTCCATTTTCTCAATGGTGACCTCATGCCCCTCTAGATGAGATTCCAACTCCTCAATGTATTTCTTGCCTTCAATGGCAATAGACATGATTTCCATGAAGTTGGAACAAGCAAGTTTATTTTTGTGAAGAGCTTTAAAAATCATTTCCCCCTTAATTTTTAAGGAGGCAACATTATCATTCTCTTCATCATAATCAGCATCATCATCATTCTTGCCATCATCAATATCATCACAAGATATATTGGGATTCAAAGTGGGAGATACCTTTGAAGCCTTAGCCATAAGGCAAAAAGCAATCGATGATGATGTAGGATCCCTTGAAGCACCGTTCAAGACCACATCTTGTTCCATGGAGTGTTGGGTTTCCTCTACATTGTTAGCACAACAACTCGAGGAAATAGATACATTTTTATCATGGCAACAAGGCATAGCAAGCATATCATCATGAGATTTAGTCAAGCAATTTCTACATGATATGCAAGGACTATCAACACAAGAATGTGGGACATTAGGAGTGCTCGAAGTGCTAAAGTCCAAAGATGGAGCATTGTAACAAGATAGTGAAGAAGAGCCATCAATGATAAGCACACTATCATCATTGCAATGACCAACACTACTCACCATAACATTACCTTGTGGCAATCCACATGTAGGCGAAGTAGAAGAAGTTGAGAAGGCAACACGGACGGAGGTGGAGGGAGAACAATCATCCCCACAAATCTTGGACACACCATATTTATCTTGAAGCTTTGTCCACAACTCATGAGCATCCCAGAACGGCATGAGTTGAAATATAACTACATTGCTCAAACATCGAAAAGCACATTAGAAGCTTGAGCATTGGGATAAGAGTTTTTCTCATCCTCTAAAGATAATCTTTGGGGATCCTTTGGAGGAGAAAAACCCATATCTACAATTCGCTCTAAATTTGGGTCCATGACCCAAAAGAGATTAAGCATGCGAATTACCCAAACATCAAAATTTGTGCCATCGAAACTAAGAGTGTCAGAGAATCCTAAACCCCTAGTCGACATATTTACTCTCTAGGCGGTAAAGCCTAATAAAGAGAGACGAGGCTCTGATACCAATTGAAAGATCATGGATGTCACCTAGAGGGGGGGTGAATAGGCGCTTTAAAATAATTACGGTTTAGGCTTCAACAAATGCGGCATAAACCTAGCGGTTAATTTGTCAAACACAAAACCTACAACAACTAGGCTCATCTATGTGCACCAACAACTTATACTAAGCAAGATAAACAACTATGTGATAGCAAGATATATGACAAGAAACAATATGGCTATCATAAAGTAAAGTGCATAAGTAAAGGGCTCGGGTAAGAGATAACCGAGGCACGCGGAGACGACAATGTATCCCGAAGTTCACACCCTTGCGGATGCTAATCTCCGTTTGGAGCGGTGTGGAGGCACAATGCTCCCCAAGAAGCCACTAGGGCCACCGTAATCTCCTCACGCCCTCGTACAATGCAAGATGCCGTGATTCCACTAAGGGACCCTTGAGGGCGGTCACCGAACCCGTACAAATGGCAACCCTTGGGGGCGGTCACCGAACCCGTACACTTTGGCAACCCTTGGGGGCGGTCACCGGTACCCGTCAAATTGCTTGGCGCGATCTCCACAACCTAATTGGAGACCCCGACGCTTGCCCGGAGCTTTACACCACAATGATTGAGCTCCGAACACCACCAGCCATCTAGGGCGCCCAAGCACCCAAGAGGAACAAGCTCAAAGGTACCAAGCACCCAAGAGTAATAAGCTTCTCAACTTGTAACTTCCACGTATCATGTGGAGAACTCAAACCGAAGCACCAAATGCAATGGCAAGGGCACATGGAGTGCCCAAGTCCTTCTCTCTCAAATCCCACCGAAGCAACTAATGTTAGGGAGGAAAATGAGAGGAAGAACAAGAAGGAGAACACCAAGAACTCCAAGATCTAGATCCAACGGGTTCCCCTCACCTAGAGGAGAAAGTGATTGGTGGAAACGTGGATCTAGATCTCCTCTCTCTTTTCCCTCAAAAACTAGCAAGAATCCATGGAGGGATTGGGAGTTAGCAAGCTCGAAGAAGGTCAACAATGGGGGAAGAATACGAGCTCAAAGGATTAGGTTCAATGGGGAAGAAGGCCCCTTTTATAGGTGGGGAAAAATCCAACCGTTATGCTCACAGCCCGCACAGAGCGGTACTACCGCTCCATGGAGCGGTACTACCGCTAGGGCGGTAGTACACCTTTGAAAAACAACAGCGAGGAGGCAAAAGGCCAGTAGAACCGCCGGAGCGGTACTACCACTCGTCCTCACGGTACTACCGCTAGGGATCGCAGTACTACCGCAAAGGGTAGCGGTACTACTGCTAGCGAGCGGTACTAAAAAAATACATCCGGGCCTACCACCGCAGGACTTGGGACGAGTTTTTGGTCCGGAGCGGTACTACCGTTGTAGGAGCCGCGGTAGTACCGCTCTGGAGCGGTAGTAAAAAATTACATCCGCTCCAATTCGCGGTAGTACCGCTGCAGCCTTTTCAGAACACCAAAACTGCCACAACTTTTGCAAACGGACTTCGAATTAGATGAAACCAAGTTTGTTGGAAAGCTAACGACATGGGCTAACACAATATTGATAGAAATATCAATAAGACGCAAATTAGAAAAGTCCCATAAGAAAATGGTGAGAACCCTTCCTCGGATAAGACCGGTAAAACCTCCAACACCGAAAACATCATAGAAGACGCATGCGAACTCCGTTTTCGATGAACTCAAGCTTGTCATCAAGATGACCATAAGATCTAAGACTCATAAAGAGAACCAAACAAGAACCAAGAAACATGATGCAAGGATGCAAGGATGCAATGGTTTGAGCTCTCTACTAACGATACAATCAAGCCACCAACTTGAGAGCCCCCCTTGATAGTACGGCAAACGATCCTATAACCCGGTCTCCCAACTACCACCACGAGACCGGTAAAATAGAAAGCCTATCAAGGGCAAACATTTGCCTTGCACATGGTCCACTTGAGCTAGATGATGACGATCTTGACTCACTCAAGTTGGACCACCTTTCTTGATTGCGTTGGCTCGATGAAGACTAGATGATTGCTCCCCCATACTCCACTATGGGTGAGCCACTCTTCGGCACATCTTCACAAGTCCATTGACACCATAATGGATGGCAAGCTTCAAGAACTTGATCTCTTCGTGGTGCTCCACCTGAACTTGCACACGGCAAACTTGATGACGATCACCACTTGATGTCATCCTTTCCATGGGTTGTATGATATCTTCCTCTTGACACAAGCCCATGGACACGTACCTAACCCCATATAGAACTCTCACATAGACCATGGGTTAGTACACAAAGTGCAACAGACAATGCTTACCATACCATGGGATCACTTGATCCCTCTCGGTACATCTTTTACGCTTTGTGAGTTGATCAACTTGATTCACTCTTGACATAGTCTTGAGCAACCTTGAATATTTCCAACTCTCTTCATTTGGATGATGTCATGAAGGTAAACATGAATGATCACACAATCTTCTTCTTCAAGACATGCTTGCAATAAGCTCAACACTCACATGACCATTCCTTGGATAATTCCTTAATAGCACCTTGGTCAACACATAAACTCCTTGAAACCAACACATAGACTTCAAGAAATGCCTATGGACAAATCCTTCAAATATAACTCAATGCAACCATTAGTCCATAGAGAATGTCATCAATTACCAAAACCACACATGGGGGCACCGCATGTCCTTTCAGCAAGCCCTTCTCAATCCTCAATGTTGCTTGTATCAGATAACCCAATTGATCTTGTTTGCTCATTAAGAACACCTGAGATGCTTCCTCAGCACTTGGCATCCTTGCAGCCTTTTCTGCCTTTGCCTTAGCTCTCTTCCCTTGTGCTTGTGCTGATGAAGGTTCATTCTCATTCATCACAACTACGTTATCCTCAAATTCTGGGTGCAAAGGTAAGTGCTCCTTGTCCAACACGTAAGTGCCTGTGCCCATCTTAGAGGTGATGAGCACCTGAATATGTGGAGCATACCCGCAAGATCTTTTCTGATCTCCTGCAGTCCTCTTGATTGTCTCAACAATCAGGCTCGTGACCTTGAATTTTTTAGGGACATCAAATATTTGCAGCAGGTTGATTGAATGTCCTCTTATCATCTTGTGATCTCCAGATTTGGGTGACAGAGTATGCCTCAAGATAGTGTTGATTGTAGGCAGACCAGACAGTAGATAATGCACGGATCCAAGCTTGTGTGTCCCCAAAGCTTTATCGGGGATCTCCTTGTACATATTTGCCATTGAGTTGTGGTCCTTCTTCTTCTAGGCATACACATCCAAATCATCCTCATGTTACTCTGGGGCATTGATCAACTTCGCCCACTCAGTTAATTGGTACCTCGTACCCTCAAACATCCACACGATTCTGCCATATGGATAGAAATGAGCAGTGGAGTAGAACTGCATAACGAGTTCATCATTCCATTTGGTCAACTTTTGACCCACAAACTCATCAACTCCACAAGCTTTGAAGCTTTCATGTACACCTGGGAAAAATTCTTTATTCTCATCAACGAATTCCCAATCGACCAATCTCATATCACATACAATTGGCTTCTTGTCAAGCAGAATGGTCTCATAGAAATTCTGTTGTTCCTTGGTGTGGAACCTATAGTCCACTGCAGTCCTCCTCCTCATAGCATAGGGATCAGACTGTCTCCAAAGTCTCAGTCCTGCATCCTTCCTAATGTTCATGTCCTCTGCCACTGGATGAGTGTCATTGTGGTCTGGAATCTTAGGTTTCAGTTTTCTCAGCACTTGGGCTTCTGCATCTTCTTCTTCAACTTCATGCACTAGGGCCTTGTTCTTTTCTTCAACTGGGATGTTCTTGGTGCTTCTCTTGGGCTTAGAGGGATTTTGAGTAGCAGCCTTGGGAGCAGCTTTGGGCTTTGATGGAGCAGCCCCTGACCTCATTGCATCTCCCATGAGCTTCTGAGACTTGGGTGCTAGTGCAACATCCTCTTCCTCTTCATCTTCTTCTAGCTCTCTCATTATGGAGAATCTACCAAGGACTCCGGAGTGGTCTTCTTGACCCTCTCCTTTCTCTTCTTTCCCTCTCCAGCAGCCTCTCCAGTTGGCTTAGAGGTTTTAGCAGTTGAGGCCCTGGCCTTAGACATTGGGATCCTTTTTGCAGGTGCCTTCTTATGCAACCTTGGCTTAGTTGTTGCAGCAATACCATACTCTTTCTTCAACATCTTCTTTTTGGAGCTAACTTCCTCCTCAATAGCCACATAGTCCTCATCTTCAGAATCTGAGGTTTTCTTCTTCCTTGTTCTGGTGGCTGCCTTTGGCAAGTTACTGGGAGTGCTCCTGCTACCATCATCTGAGGTGCTTGAGGGACTAGTGCCCTCACTCATTTGCACTAGCTCTTCAGATCTGTTTTGGCTATCACTCTGGTCAGACATCTTGGCAAGCACACTGACAGCAAACCCTGTGAATAGATGTAGATGAGGTAGAATGGATGAGCATCACAAAGTTCAGTTGCAAAACACATCAGTCAAAAACTTAGTTTTAGTTCTCCACAGAAAGCATTTCGGTGCTACCGATTTGTTAAACTCGGTGATTCCGAAGCAACTATTGGAGTCTAAACTAGTGAACTCGGTCAGACCGAGTCACAGTTCGGTGGCTCCGAGATTGCTAGGGTTTCACAGAAAATCGAACTCAATCGCACCGATTTGCGATTTTCGGCCAGACCGAAAAGCGCATGTGCAATGGCCTAAGCCAAATCGGTGAGACCGATTTCTACAACTCGGCCGGTCCGAGATGAGTTCGGCGGAGACCTAACCCTAAATTTTCGAATCAAACCTAACCTAAAGGGAGTTTTCTCTCGATAGATTGATTTCATACTTGGTGCGAATCATTGCAAAACAATGTGCTAAGAATCGGAATGAGGAATTAGCACATAAAGTCGAACTCATACCCTAGTTTGGCGGGAGTTCGCTACGGCGACAACGGTGGGGCAAAATCCTGTTGATGGCGATGGAAACCAGCGGCGGGAGGTCGCTAGCGACAAGGAGACGATCCGGAGACCTGAGATGGCAGAGCAGGACACGCAGGATGAATAGTTTTGGAGAAGTTTCCAAAATTCAACCCGTCAGTATATATATCCTGAGCCTGTCGGTGTGACCGAGTGGAACAACTCGGTGGCACCAAGATGCAGAATCACAAGCGGTTACTGCAACTCGGTGTGACCAAAAAGGTCAAATCGGTTGCACCGAGATTGAAAACCTAGATCAACTCGGTGAACTCAGTGTGACCGAAAAGGATGGATCGGTCAGACCGAAATGCACAGAGAGGTTTTGGAAATTTAAGTCTATGATGAATCAGGGACTCCGAGTGCTCCTCACACAGAGTGGTTCGAATCTGACTTGGTCAAACTTTGTGATGTAGCATGAATAGAGTTTGAGATGAGAAAAGCATAGGTAGCTAGAGGAGGTTCTTAGGCATTCTTGTCCATCCACTTGGCAAAAGAGGAAACGCCAAACAATCAAAACAACAATTGGATGTCCTCGAATGAGTAAAATATGCATCAACATGCTCACACAATAAAATGGCAAATGAAATACGTGGCAAAGCAGGCACAAACACTCTAGCATCTATCAAGCAATTGGCAATGACTAGGTCATCTATATATGAGTATATTAACTTAGGAGTCGAATGAGAACATTTGATCGTAGGTCATACTCATCGTTTAAGCATAAGTGGGGTTACCACTTTTACATAAAGCATTGTTGTGTTCACACCTTTAGAGTTGCTTTAGCTCAATTGTTAGAGTAAAGCTCTCCCTAGATGTGATACCCCCCCTAAAAGGGATTGAAGGAGTCCTGGATTAGGGGGTCTCCGGACAGTCGGACTATCTCCATTGGCCGGACTGTTAGACTATGAAGATACAAGATTGAAGACTTCGTCTCGTGTCTGGATGGGACTCTACTTGGCATGGAAGGCAAGCTAGGCGATACGTATATGGATATCTCCTCCTTTGTAACCGACCTTATGTAACCCTAACCCTCTCCGGTGTCTATATAAACCGAAGGGTTTTAGTCCGTAGGACAACAATCACAACATACAATCATACCATAGGCTAGCTTCTAGGGTTTAGCCTCTCTGATCTCGTGGTAGATCTACTCTTGTACTGCCCATATCATCAATATTAATCAAGCAGGACGTAGGGTTTTACCTCCATCAAGAGGGCCCGAACCTGGGTAAAACTTCGTGTCCCCTGCCTCCTGTTACCATCCGGCCTAGACGCACAGTTCGGGACCCCCTACCCGAGATCCGCCGGTTTTCACACCGACATTGGTGCTTTCACTGAGAGTTCCTCTGTGTCGTCGCCATTAGGCTTGATGGCTCCTACTATCATCAATAGCGATACGGTCCAGGGTGAGACTTTTCTCCCTGGACAGATCTTCGTATTCGGCGGCTTTGCACTGCGGGCTAATTCGCTTGGCCATCTGGAGCAGATTGAAAGCTACGCCCCTGGCCATCAGGTCAGATTTGGAAGTTTGAACTACACGGCCTACATCCGCGGAGACTTGTGTTGGGGAACGTAGCAGAATTTTAAAATTTTCTACGCATCACCAAGATCAATCTATGGAGTCATCTAGCAACGAGGGAGAGAGGAGTGCATCTACATACCCTTGTAGATCACGAGCGGAAGCGTTCAAGAGAACGGGGTTAACGGAGTCGTACTCGACGTGATTCAAATCACCGAAGATCCTAGCACCGAACGGATGGCACCTCTGCGTTCAAAACACGTACGGAGCGAGGACGTCTCCCACGCCTTGATCCAGCAAGGAGGAGGGAGAGGTTGAGGAAGAGGGCTCCAACAGCAGCACGACGGCGTGGTGGTGATGAAGCTGCAGTACTCCGGCAGGGCTTCACCAAGCTCTTATGGAGGAGGAGAGGTGTTGGCGAGGGGAGGGGTTGCGCCTTGGATGTTGTATGCAGCCCTCCCCTCACCCCTCTATTTACAGGGGAAGGGGGAAGGGGGCCGGCCCCCTCTAGATGAGATCTAGAGGGGGGCGGCGGCCAAGGGGAGGGGGCGCCCCCCTTTAGGATTTCCCCCAACCCTAGGCGCACGGGCCCTAGGGGGGTGTGGCGCCCCAGCCCACTTGGGATGGTTCCCTTCTCCATACATCCCATAAGGCCCTCCGGAAGAGGTGGCCCCTCCCGGTGGACCCCCGGAACCCCTCCGGTGGCCCCGGTACAATACCGATATGCCCCTGAACCTTTCCGGCGACCGTATGACAACTTCCCATATATAAATCTTTACCTCCGGACCATTCCGGAAATCCTCGTGACGTCCGGGATCTCATCCGGGACTCCGAACAACATTCGGTAATCACATACAAGTCTTCCTAACAACCCTAGCGTCACCGAACCTTAAGTGTGTAGACCCTACGGGTTCGGGAGACATGCAGACATGACCGAGACGACTCTCCGGTCAATAACCAACAGCGGGATCTGGATACCCATGTTGGCTCCCACATGCTCCACGATGATCTCATCGGATGAACCACGATGTCGAGGATTCAATCAATCCGTATACAAATCCCTTTGTCAATCAGTACGTTACTTGCCCGAGACTCGATCGTTGGTATCCCAATACCTTGTTCAGTCTCGTTACCGGCAACTCACTTTACTCGTACCGTAATGCATGATCCCGTGATCAACCACTTGATCACATTGAGCTCATTATGATGATGCATTACTGAGTGGGCCCAGAGATACCTCTCCGTCATACAGAGTGACAAATCCCAGTCTCGATTCGTGCCAACCCAACAGACACTTTCGGAGATACCTGTAATGTACCTTTATAGTCACCCAGTTACGTTGTGACGTTTGGCACACCCAAGGCACTCCTACGGTATCCGGGAGTTTCACAATCTCATGGTCTAAGGAAATGATACTTGACATTCAGAAAAGCTACAGCAAACGAACGACACGATCTTTGAGCTAAGCTTAGGATTGGGTCTTGTCCATCACATCATTCTCCTAATGATGTGACCCCGTTATCAATGACATCCAATGTCCATAGTCAGGAAACCATGACTATCTTTTGATCAACGAGCTAGTCAACTAGAGGCTCACTAGGGACGTGTTGTGGTCTATGTATTCACACATGTATTACGATTTCCGGATAACACAATTATAGCATGAACAATAGAAAATTATCATGAACAAAGAAATATAATAATAACCATTTTATTATTGCCTCTAGGGCATATTTCCAACAGTCTCCCACTTGCACTAGAGTCAATATTCTAGTTACATTGTGATGAATCGAACACCCATGCAGTTCTGGTGTTGATCATGTTTTTCTCTAGGGAGAGGTTTAGTCAACGGATCTGCTACATTCAGGTCCGTATGTACTTTACAAATCTCTATGTCTCCATTTTGAACACTTTCATGAATGGAGTTGAAGCGACGCTTGATATGCCTGGTCTTTCTGTGAAACCTGGGCTCCTTGGCAAGGGCAATAGCTCCAGTGTTGTCACAGAAGAGAGTCATCGGGCCCGACGCATTGGGTATGACTCCTAGGTCGGTAATGAACTCCTTCACCCAGACTGCTTCTTGTGCTGCCTCCAAGGCTGCCATGTACTCCGCTTCACATGTAGATCCTGCCACAACGCTTTGCTTGCAACCGCACCATCTTACTGCCCCACCATTCAAAATATACACGTATCCGGTTTGTGACTTAGAGTCATCCAGATCTGTGTCGAAGCTAGCATCGACGTAACCCTTTACGACGAGCTCTTCGTCACCTCCATAAACGAGAAACATTTCCTTGGTCCTTTTCAGGTACTTCAGGATATTATTGACCGTTGTCCAGTGTTCCATGACGGGATTACTTTGGTACCTTCCTACCAAACTTACGACAAGGTTTACATCAGGTCTGGTACACAGCATAGCATACATGATAGACCCTATGACCGAGGCATAGGGGACGACACTCATCTTCTCTCTATCTTCTGCCGTGGTCGGGCATTGAGCCGTGCTCAATCTCATACCTTGCAATACAGGCAAGAACCCCTTCTTTGACTGATCCATTTTGAACTTCTTCAGTATCTTGTCAAGGTACGTACTCTGTGAAAGACCAATGAGGCGTCTCGATCTATCTCTATAGATCTTGATGCCTAACAATAAGCAGCTTCTCCAAGGTCCTTCATTGAAAAACACTTGTTCAAGTAGGCCTTTATGCTTTCCAAGAATTCTATATCATTTCCCATCAACAGTATGTCATCCACATACAATATGAGAAATGCTACAGAGCTCCCACTCACTTTCTTGTAAATGTAGGCTTCTCCATAAGTCTGCATAAACCCAAACGCTTTGATCATCTCATCAAAACGAATGTTCCAACTCCGAGATGCTTGCACCGGCCCATAAATCGAGCATTGGAGCTTGCACACCTTGTCAGCGTTCTTAGGATCGACAAAACCTTCCGGCTGCATCATATACAATTCTTCCTTAAGGAAACCATTAAGGAATGTCGTTTTGACGTCCATTTGCCATATCTCATAATCATAGAATGCGGCAATTGCTAACATGATTCGGACGGACTTCAGCTTCGCTACGGGTGAGAAAGTCTCATCGTAGTCAACCCCTTGAACTTGTCGATAACCCTTAGCGACAAGCAGAGCTTTATAGACGGTCACATTACCATCCGTGTCTGTCTTCTTCTTAAAGATCCATTTATTTTCTATGGCTCGCCGATCAACGGGCAAGTCAATCAAAGTCCATACTTCGTTTTCATACATGTATCCTATCTCGGATTTCATGGCTTCCAGCCATTTGTCGGAATCCGGGCCCGCCATCGCTTCTTCATAGTTCGAAGGTTCACCGTTGTCTAATAACATGATTTCCAAGACAGGGTTGCCGTACCACTCTGGTGCGGAACGTGTCCTTGTGGACCTACAAAGTTCAGTAGCAACTTGATCTGAAGTTCCATGATCATCATCATCAACTTCCTCTCTAGTCGGTGCAGGAACCTCAGGAACATTTCCTTGAGTTGCGCCACTGACCGGTTCAAGAGGTAATACTTCATCAAGTTCTACCTTCCTCCCACTTATTTGTTTCGAGAGAAACTCTTTCTCTAGAAAGGACCTATTCTTGGTAACAAAGATCTTGCCTTCGGATCTGAGGTAGAAGGTATACCCAACAGTTTCTTTAGGGTATCCTATGAAGACGCATTTTTCCGATTTGGGTTCGAGCTTTTCAGGTTGAAGTTTCTTGACATAAGAATCGCATCCCCAAACTTTTAGAAACGACAGCTTAGGTTTCTTCCCAAACCATAATTCATACGGTGTTGTCTCAACGGATTTCGACGGAGCCCTATTTAAAGTGAATGCAGCAGTCTCTAAAGCATAGCCCCAAAATGATAGCGGTAAATCGGTAAGAGACATCATAGATCGCACCATATCTAATAGAGTGCGATTACGACGTTCGTACACACCATTACGCTGATGTGTTCCAGGCGGCGTGAGTTGTGAAACTATTCCACATTTTCTTAAGTGTGTGCCAAATTCGTGACTCAAGTATTCTCCCCCACGATCTGATCGCAAGAACTTGATTTTCCTGTCACGTTGATTCTCAACCTCACTCTGAAATTCCTTGAACTTTTCAAAGGTCTCAGACTTGTGTTTCATTAAGTAGACATACCCATATCTACTCAAGTCATCAGTGAGGGTGAGAATATAACGATAGCCACCACGAGCCTCAACACTCATTGGACCGCATACATCAGTATGTATGATTTCCAATAAGTTGGTTGCTCGCTCCATTGTTCCTGAGAACAGAGTCTTGGTCATTTTACCCATGAGGCATGGTTCGCACGTGTCAAATGATTCGTAATAAAGAGACTCTAAAAATCCATCTGCATGGAGCTTCTTCATGCGTTTTACACCTATGTGACCAAGGCGGCAGTGCCACAAGTATGTGGGACTATCATTATCAACCTTACATCTTTTGGTATTCATACTATGAATATGTGTAGCATTATGCTCGAGATTCATTAAGAATAAACCATTCACCATCAGAGCATGACCATAAAACATATCTCTCATATAAATAGAACAACCATTATTCTCAGATTTAAATGAGTATCCATCTTGTATTAAACGAGATCCTGATACAATGTTCATGCTCAAATATGGCACTAAATAACAATTATTGAGGTTTAAAACTAATCCCATAGGTAAATGTAGAGGTAGCGTGCCGACGGCGATCACATCGACCTTGGAACCATTCCCGACGCGCATTGTCACCTCGTCCTTCGCCAGTCTCCGTTTATTCCGTAGCTCCTGCTTTGAGTTACAAATGTGAGCAACGGCACCGGTATCAAATACCCAGGAGCTACTACGAGTACTGGTAAGGTACACATCAATTACATGTATATCACATATACCTTTCGTGATGCTGGCCTTCTTGTCCGCTAAGTATTTGGGGCAGTTCCGCTTCCGGTGACCATTTCCCTTGCAATAAAAACACTCAGTCTCGGGCTTGGGTCCATTCTTTGGCTTCTTCCCGGCAGCTTGCTTACTGGGCGCGGCAACTCCCTTGCCGTCCTTCTTGAAGTTCTTCTTACCCTTGCCTTTCTTGAACTTAGTGGTTTTATTCACCATCAACACTTGATGTTCCTTTTTGACTTCTACCTCTGCTGATTTCAGCATTGAATATACCTCAGGAATGCTCTTTTCCATCCCCTGCATATTGAAGTTCATCACAAAGCTCTTGTAGCTCGGTGGAAGCGACTGAAGGATTCTGTCAATGACCGCGTCATCCGGGAGATTAACTCCCAGCTGAGTCAAGCGGTTATGCAACCCAGACATTTTTGAGTATGTGCTCACTTACAGAACTATTTTCCTCCATCTTACAGCTAAAGAACTTGTTGGAGACTTCATATCTATCGACCCGGGCATGAGCTTGAAAAACCATTTTCAGCTCTTCGAACATCTCATATGCTCTGTGTCTCTCAAAACGCTTTTGGAGCCCCGGTTCTAAGTTGTAAAGCATGCCGCACTAAACGAGGGAGTAATCATCACCACGTGTATGCCAAGCATTCATAACGTCTTGGTTCTGTGGGACGGGTGCGTCACCTAGCGGTGCTTCTAGGACATAATCTTTCTTGGCAGCTATGAGGATGATCCTCAGGTTCCGGACCCAGTCCGTATAGTTGCTGCCATCGTCTTTCAGCTTGGTTTTCTCTAGGAACATGTTGAAGTTGAGGACAACGTGGGCCATTTGATTTACAAGACATATTGTAAAGATTTTAGACTAAGGTCATGATAATTAAGTTCATCTAATAAAATTATTCAATGAACTCCCACTCAGATACACATCCCTCCAGTCATCTAAGTATAACATGATCCGAGTTAACTAGGCCGTGTCCGATCATCACGTGAGACGGACTAGTCAACATCGGTGAACATCTTCATGTTGATCGTATCTTCTATACGACTCATGCTCGACCTTTTGGTCTTCTGTGTTCCGAGGCCATGTCTGTACATGCTAGGCTCGTCTAGTCAACCTAAGTGTATTGCGTGTGTAAATCTGGCTTACACCCGTTGTGTTCGAACGTTAGAATCTATCACACCCGATCATCACGTGGTGCTTCGAAACAATGAACCTTCGCAACGGTGCACAGTTAGGGGGAACACTTTCTTGAAATTATTATGAGGGATCATCTTATTTAAGCTATCGTCGTTCTAAGCAAATAAGATGTAAAACACGATAAACATCACATGCAATCAAATAGTGACATGATATGGCTAATATCATTTGCTCCTTTGATCTCCATCTTCGGGGGCTCCATGATCATCGTTGTCACCGGCATGACACCATGATCTCCATCATCATGATCTCCATCATCGTGTCTTCTTGAAGTGGTCTCGTCATCTATTACTTCTACTACTATGGCTAACGCTTTAGCAATAAAGTAAAGTAATTACATGACGTTTATGTTGACACGCAGGTCATAAATAAATAAAGACAACTCCTATGGCTCCTGCCGGTTGTCATACTCATCGACATGCAAGTCGTGATTCCTATTACAAGAACATGATCATCTCATACATCACATATATCATTCATCACATCCTTTGGCCATATCACATCACAAAACACTTGCTGCAAAAACAAGTTAGATGTCCTCTAATTGTTGTTGCAAGTTTTTACGTGGCTGCTATAGGTTTCTAGCAAGAACGTTTCTTACCTACGCCAAAACCACAACGTGAATTGCCAATTTCTATTTACCCTTCATAAGGACCCTGTTCGTCGAATCCGATCCGACTAAAGTGGGAGAGACAGACACCCGCCAGCTACCTTATGCAACTACTGTATGTCAGTCGGTGGAACCGGTCTCACGTAAGCGTACGTGTAAGGTTGGTCCGGGCCGCTTCATCCCACGATGCCGCCGAATCAAGATAAGACTAGTAACGGCAAGCAAATTGACAATATCGATGCCCACAACTACTTTGTGTTCTACTCGTGCATAGTAACTAGGCATAAACCTAGCTCATGATGCCACTGTTGGGGAATGTAGCAGAATTTTAAAATTTTCTACGCATCACCAAGATCAATCTATGGAGTCATCTAGCAATGAGGGACAGAGGAGTGCATCTACATACCCTTGTAGATCACGAGCGGAAGCGTTCAAGAGAACGGGGTTGATGGAGTCGTACTCGACGTGATCCAAATCACCGAAGATCCTAGCGCCGAACGGACGGCACCTCCGCGTTCAACACACGTATGGAGCGAGGACGTCTCCCATGCCTTGATCCAGCAAGGAGGAGGGAGAGGTTGAGGAAGAGGGCTCCAACAGCAGCACGACGGCGTGGTGGTGATGAAGCTGTAGTACTCCGGCAGGGCTTCGCCAAGCTCTTATGGAGGAGGAGAGGTGTTGGGGAGGGGAGGGGCTGCGCCTTGGATGTTGTATGCAGCCCTCCCCTCACCCCTCTATTTATAGGGGAAGGGGGAAGGGGGCCGGCCCCCTCTAGATGAGATCTAGAGGGGGGCGGCGGCCAAGGGGAGGGGGGCTTTCCCCCCAAGCAAGCGGGCGCCCCCCCTTAGGGTTTCCCCCAACCCTAGGCGCATGGGCCCTAGGAGGGTGTGGCGCCCCACCCCACTTGGGCTGGTTCCCTTCTCCATACAGCCCTTAAGGCCCTCCAGAAGAGGTGGCCCCTCTCGGTGGACCCCCGGAACCCCTCCGGTGGCCCCGGTACAATACCGATATGCCCCCGAACCTTTCCGGCGACCGTATGACGACTTCCCATATATAAATCTTTACCTCCGGACCATTCCGGAACTCCTCGTGACGTCCGAGATCTCATTTGGGACTCCGAACAACATTCGGTGACCGCGTACATACTTTCCCTATAACCCTAGCGTCATCGAACCTTAAGTGTGTAGACCCTACGGGCTCGGGAGTCATGCAGACATGGCCGAGACAACTCTCCGGTCAATAACCAACAGCGGGATCTGGATACCCATGTTGGGTCCCACATGCTCCACGATGATCTCATCGGATGAACCACGATGTCGAGGATTCAATCAATCCGCATACAATTCCCTTTGTCAATCGGTACGTTACTTGCCCGAGACTCGATCGTCGGTATCCCAATACCTTGTTCAGTCTCGTTACCGGCAAGTCACTTTACTCGTACCGTAATGCATGATCCCATGATCAACCACTTGATCACATTGAGCTCATTATGATGATGCATTACTGAGTGGGTCCAGAGATACCTCTCCGTCATACGGAGTGACAAATCCCAGTCTCGATTCGTGCCAACCCAACAGACACTTTCGAAGATACCTGTAATGTACCTTTATAGTCACCCAGTTACGTTGTGACGTTTGGCACACCCAAGGCACTCCTACGGTATCCGGGAGTTGCAGAATCTCATGGTCTAAGGAAATGATACTTGACATTCAGAAAAGCTACAGCAAACGAACTACACGATCTTTGAGCTAAGCTTAGGATTGGGTCTTGTCCATCACATCATTCTCCTAATGATGTGATCCCGTTATCAATGACATCCAATGTCCATAATCAGGAAACCATGACTATCTTTTGATCAACGAGCTAGTCAACTAGAGGCTCACTAGGGACGTGTTGTGGTCTATGTATTCACACATGTATTACGATTTGCGGATAACACAATTATAGCATGAACAATAGACAATTATCATGAACAAAGAAATATAATAATAACCATTTTATTATTGCCTCTAGGGCATATTTCCAACAACTTGATCTTCGACGGATTCGAGCCACAGCCGAGCACGCCGCACTGTCGCGATGGGTATGACCTAGCTCTGCCGCCGAACAGTACCCCAGAGGACACGCCCGCATCAGCTCCGACCCTTAGCTCGGAGCCAACTGCGCCAATTGAGGATGGGTGGTTAGACACCACCTCAGGGGCTGCAGTCTCAACGGCGATCGAGCCAAACACTAGCTAATCCTCTGCGCAGCCCGTGACACCAAGGTGCCGGACCCTTTTTCTGTCTCCGAACCGCCCGCGCCCCTGCCAATCGAATCCGATTGGGCGCCGATTATGGAATTCACTGTCGCAGATATCTTTCAGCACTCGCCCTTTGGCGACATTCTAAATTCACTAAGGTCTCTCTCTTTGTCAGGAGAGCCCTGGCCGGATTATGGCCAACAGGATTGGGATGCGGACGACGAAGAAATTCGACGCCCACCCACCACCCACTATGTAGCCACTGTCGATGATTTAACCGACATGCTCGACTTCGACTCCGAAGACATCGACGGTATGGACGACGATGTAGGAGACGAACATGAACCAGCACCTATAGGGCACTGGAAAGCCACCTCGTCATATGACATATACATGGTGGATACACCCAATGAAGGCAATGGCGACGAGATAGCGGAGGATGACCCCTCCAAGAAGCAACCCAAGCGCCGACGTCAGCGTCGCCGCTCTAAGTCCCTCCAAAGCAAAAGTGGTGATACCGGCACAGGAGATAATAATACTCCAGACAGTGCTGAAGACAACAACAATCCCCTCTAGCAAGACTTAGAGCAGGAAGATGAAGGAGCCAGCTCTCCTGAGAGAGCAGCGGATGGAGAGGAGGAGGATGACAATTACATCCCCCCCTCCAAAGACGAGGCAAGCCTCGGCAATGATGAATTCCCCGTCCCAGAGGATCCCGTCGAACAAGAGCGCTTCAAGCACCGGCTTATGGCCACGGCAAATAGCCTGAAGAAAAAGCAGCAGCAGCTTCAAGCTGATCAAGATCTGCTAGCTGACAAATGGACTGAAGTCCTCGCGGCCGAGGAATATAAACTCGAGCGCCCCTCCAAGAGTTACCCAAGGCGCATGTTACTACCCCGACTGGAGGAAGAAGCATATGACATGGCTGATCGGCCACCTCGTGGCCGCGATAGAGAGGCATTCCAGCCAAAAACTCAGCCTCCACCCCAACGCCATTCAAATAAAAAGGCATGGGGAGATACGCTAGACCTGCGAGACATGTTGGAGGACAAGGCAAAGCATTCAAGATCGATCTACGGATCACGAGGGTGCACCACTCTGCGAGACAACAAACGTTACGCTGGATACAGTAAAAGCAAACCCGGCCGGGCCGAACACAGCGGGCAAGACCCATTCGAGCTGCATCGAGATATAGCCCAATACAGAGGCGCCACACACCCCTTATGCTTCACAGACGAAGTGATGGAACATCAATTCCTAGAAGGTTTTAAACCTGTAAACATTGAATCATACGACGGCACAACAGATCCCGCAGTATGGATTGAGGACTTCCTCCCCCACATCCACATGGCCCGCGGTGATGACTTACGCGCCATCAAATGCCTCCCGCTAAAGCTCAAAGGACCAGCGCGAAATTGGCTTAACAGCTTGCCAGTGGACTCCATTAGCTGTTGGGAAGATCTGGAAGCCGCATTCCTCGACAACTTTCAGGGCACTTATGTGCGACCACCAGACGTCGATGATTTGAGCCACATAATTCAGCAGCCAGAAGAGTCGGCCAGGCAGTTCTGGACTCGGTTCCTTACAAAGAAAAATCAAATCGTCGACTGTCCGGATGCGGAGGCCTTAGTGGCTTTCAAGCACAACATCCAAGACGAGTGGCTAGCCCGACACCTTGGTCAGGAAAAGCCGAAATCCATGGCAGCTCTCATGACGCTCATGACCCGCTTTTGTGCGGGAGAAGATAGTTGGCTGGCTCGCAGTAATAACATATCAAAAAACCATGGTACCTTAGATACCAAGGACGGCAATAGTAGGTCATGTCGCAACAAGCATAAGCGCCGCATTAACAGCGAAAAACTAAGGGTACGGCAGTCAATGCCAGATTCAAAGGCTCTAAACCCGGTCAGCGGAAAAAGCCATTCGAACAAAGTACGCTGGGTCCGTCCAGCTTGGACCGTATACTCGACCGCTCGTGTCAAATACATGGCACCCCAGACAAGCCAGCCAATCACACCAACAGGGATTATTGGGTGTTCAAGCAGGCCGGCAAGTTAATTGCCGAAAACAAGGACAAGGGGCCGCATAGCGATGACGAGGAGGAACCCCGGCAGCCGCACACTGGAGGACAGAAGAGGTTTCCCCCGCAAGTGCGGACGGTGAACATGATATACGCAACCCACATCCCCAAGAGGGAGCGGAAGTGTGCGCTCAGGGACGTATATGCATTGGAGCCAGTCGCCCCAAAGTTCAACCCTTGGTCCTCCTGCCCGATCACCTTCGATCGCAGGGACCACCCCACTAGTACCCGTCATGGCGGATTTGCCACACTGGTCCTAGACCCAATCATGGACGGATTTCACCTCACTCGAGTCCTTATGGACGGCGGCAGCAGCCTAAACCTGCTTTATCAGGACACAATGCGCAAAATGGGTATAGACCCCTCAATGATCAAACCCACAAAAACGACCTTTAAGGGCGTTATTCCAGGCGTAGAGGCCCATTACACAGGCTCAATTACACTGGTAGTGGTCTTCGGATCCCCGGATAACTTCCGAAGCGAAGAGTTAATCTTCGATATAGTCCCGTTCCGCAGTGGTTATCACGTGCTGTTCGGGCGAACCGCATTTGCTAGATTCAATGCGGTACCGCATTATGCATACCTCAAGCTCAAGATGCCAGGACCCCACGGAGTTATTACAGTCAATGGAAACACAGAGCACTCCCTCCGAACAGAGGAGCACACCGTGGCCCTCGTAGCAGAAGCGCAAAGTAGCCTCTCAAGGCAATCAACCAGTTCGGCGTTTCAAAGCCCGGACACCTCCAAGCGCGCTCGAGGCAATCGGCAAATAGACCGCCTGGCGCGATATGAGCTTGCGTAGCAATACAGCGTCCACCCCAATCCCAGCCCAACGGCGATATTCATGCCGCGCGTACATAATTACGCATTAAAAATACCATGGGCACAGGTGGGGAGGGGGGCACAACTGCGGCACGCCCCAAAACGCGACCTAAACCGCACTAGGGGCTTCCCGTTTGGTTATTTTTTTCTTTTTTCAGGACCTTAATCTCTGGAAACATTGTCCGTCAGCACTATTGCCGAACACATGATGCAGGAACCAAGAAGGCAGACAACTACGTTATACAACGGAATTCCCAGGTTGATCTCAGATTTCATATCATCCCTCAGCTCGCCCTTGGAAGGGACTTAGTCCTACTTTTTGCTTATCGCACTATCTATATCACTCTGCTTTAACACAGCTTTTTAATAAACAATGCATTACATTACGACCATTATTGCATTATATATATATGTGTGTGTGTGTGTTCATTAATGATGCCTTGCAACCGTACACTTTGGTACGGCCAATACACCAGGGGCTCACGTACCCCACAATGCAGTGTGAAAAGTCCGAACACTTTCACAAGTGCGGCACCCCGAACTTATTGCATTATATGCATCAGCTCCGAATCATGTCTTTGGTCAAATGTTGGGTTTGCCCGGCTCCTTTGTTTTGGTACCTTACATTCCGCTCTATCGGCTAAGGTAGCGCTAGGAGAACTACTGCGATTGTGCCCCGGTTCTGCCAGGTTGAGCACCTCAGTAGAGAAAGCTAAAACTGACTGTCATGATAAGGCGAGAGACTGGTCGCTGTTCGGCGAGGTTTTTCGAGTCCCTAAAGACTTATGCCGCTTAGGGCGAGGGGTCGGCCCTGTCCGGCTTAAAGGCGTGTATCGCACCCTGAATTCGGCCTTCCGAATACCAGGGGCTTCGCCAAAATTTAAAATTATAGAATTCTATGGCTAAGTGAGAGTGATAAGGCAATATTAGTCCAGTTGCCTTATTCGTTGTGCTGAGCACCTCCCTCGAAGGACCCAAATATGGGAACAAGAGTGCTCAGGTTTATCCCGAACACCCCAGCACTAGCGGCATGGGGGCAGAAGCCGAGGACTAGCCATCTCTCAGATTCGATAAACAACCAAACAGAAGGTAATATTTTAAATTCAAACAAGCGTTGCATAGCGCATATGAAACAAGTTTTCATAAATACAGGATAAAACAAGCAAGTTTACTCAAATATTACATCTTTCGAACACTCATCCGCGATAAGACGGGCACCCGGTAGAACACCCTCGTAATACATCTCGGGGTGGCGGTGCTCCTTGCCCTCCGGTGGCCCCTCCTTGATCAGCTTCACGGTGTCTAGCTTGACCCACTGCATTTTTACACGGGCGAAAGCCCGGCGTGCACCTTCAATGCAGAAGGATCGCTTGACAACCTCCAGCCGTGGGCAGGCATCCATAAGCCGCCTCACCAGGCTGAAGAAGCTGTTCGGAAGGGCATCGCTAGGCCACAGCCGGACTATAAAGCCCTTCATGGCCTGATCGGCCGCCTTATGTAGCTCGACCATCTGCTTCAGCTGGTCGCTCATCGGCACCGGATGTTCGGCCTCAGCATACTGAGACCAGAGCAGCTTCTCCGTCGAGCTTCCGTCCTTGGCCTGGTAAAATTGTGCGGCATCGGACACATTGCGGGGAAAATCTGTGAATGCTCCTGAAGAGCTCTGGATCTGGGTAAGTAATCGGTAATTTACTTTTACATGCTTTCTTTGCATATAGAAAGCCTTACCCGCCGCTATCTTCTTCATCGCGTCGATCTCCTGGAGGGCCTTCTGGGCCTCGGCCTTGGCACTCTTTGCACTCTCAAGGGTCGCGGCAAGCTCAGACTCCCGCGTCTTCGAGTCAAGCTCCAACGCCTCGTGCTTTGTCACGAGAGCTTGGAGCTCTTGCTGCACCTTGCCCACCCGAGCCTCGTGCTTATCTCGCTCGGTGCGCTCCTTGGCCGCTGTATCTTCAGCCTTGGTTAGCGCTTGCTTCAGGGTCGCCACCTCGGTCGAGGCCCCTGGCAAACATATAACAATCCTGTCATTTTGCAATCGCATCCTTTTTATAAATACATATCTATAGACGGAGTATTACTTACCCTTGTTCTCCTCGAGCTACCTCTTGGCAAGGTCGAGCTCTTTCTTGGACCCCTCGAGGTCCTGCTTCAGTACGGCGACCTCCGCAGTTAGTGCGGCGGACGCCAGCAGCGAAGCCTGCATATGCATATTGACACACTTATATTAGACTCCTGCGATATTATTTGATCCTCTGTCCGGCTTTTCTTTGTGAACACCGAACAAAGCATCAGGGGCTACTGTCTATGCGGTAATATTTCTACTACATTTTAAACACACTTACCTCAAAGCCTGTTAGAAGGCTGGCACAGGCTTCAGTCAATTCGCTCTTGGCGGACTGAACCTTCTGGATCACCGCACTCATGATAGTGCGGTGCTCCTCGTCAATGGAAGCGCTGTGAAGTGCTTCCAGCAGATTGTCCGGTGCCTCTGGATGGTCAGAGGTTACCGGCACAGGCGTTTTGCCCCCCTTAGAAGGAGGCTGCCTACCCGAGTCCGGAACCGCTGGAGGGTCCGGCACGGTGTTCGGCTGAGGGCCGAACTCAGAGCTCTCGGGGGCCCCGTCCCCACGGCTCCCGAAGTCCAGAAGGTCGCCTTGAGGTGCCTTCGGGACTGTCTCCCCTCGATCCGGTGCCTCTTGAGACAACACCTCGGCGTCGTCGGCAGGATGAGGGGAGGTGGCGGTCGGGACTGGATCGCTATCCATGTCCGACGAGCCCATGGAGCCGTCCGATGATACCTCGATATTGGCTTGGGGCGGCCTGCACAATTGTGTTCGACGTTAGGAAAAGTAGTGCGACAAAGGAATCCTATGGGTAACTTTGGTATCTGAATACTTACGATCTCCTCGGGGGCTTGGCCCTGGGCAACCACTCATCTTCGCTTTCGTCGGTGGCGGGGGAGCTGTCCGGAAGGAGAGTCCTTCCCTTCTTGGACCCTCTAGCCTCCCCAGTTGGGGCGGCCTTCCTTTTCTTGTCTCCCCCAGTCGGTGGGGGAGCATCTTATTCCTCCTCCTCGTCTTCAGGGGAAGAGTGCGCCGCAGAGTCATCGGACGGTGAGTCCGACGACGCCTGGCGTCGGGAACTCTTTCGAGTTCCCTTGGCCTTCTTGGTCTTCTCCGGCACCTTATAAGGGGCCGGAGTCAGCATCTTCGCCAGAAGAGCGTCTGCGGGGCCTTCGGGCAAAGGAGCCGGACAGTCGATCTGTCCGGCCATCTTCTGCCAGTCCTGTCAAAGGTCCGGGAGTTTAGATCCCGCATAGGTCAATCTGTATAAAAAATAAGTATCCTGTGAAAGGTAAAGCAGCTTACCGCACTAGCTTGGCGCTTCGCGCTGAATCCGCGATCCTCAGTGATAGGGGGAGGGACCTCGGCATTTTTGAACAGCACCCTCCAGGCGTCTTCATGAGTCGTGTCGAAGAGCTTGTTCAGAGTCTAGTGTTGCGTCGGATTGAACTCCCACAAGGTGAGCTCCCGTTGTTGGCACGGGAGTATCCGGCGGATGAGCATAACCTGGACTATGTTGACAAGCTTGAGTTTCTTGTCCACCATGTTTTGAATACATGTTTGGAGTCCGGTCAGCTCTTTCGAACTACCCCAGGACAGGCCCTTCTCTTTCCAGGAGGTCAGCTGCATGGGGATGCCAGATCGGAACTCGGGGGCCGCTGCTCATGTGGGGTCGCGCGGCTCGGTGATATAGAACCACCCCGATTGCCACCCCTTTATGGTTTCCACAAAGGAGCCCTCGAGCCATGTTATGTTGGGCATCTTGCCCACCATGGCGCCTCCGCACTCCGCCTGGCGGCCGCCCACCACCTTCGGCTTGACGTTGAAGGTCTTCAGCCATAAGCCGAAGTGGGGCTTGATGCGGAGGAAGGCCTCGCACACGACGATAAACGCCGAGATGTTGAGGATGAAGTTCGGGGCCAGATCGTGGAAATCCAGGCCGTAATAAAACATGAGCCCCCGGACGAAGGGATGGAGAGGGAATCCCAGTCCGCGGAGGAAATGGGTGAGGAATACCACCCTCTCATGGGGCCTGGGGGTGGGGATGAGCTGCCCCTCATCTGGGAGCCGGTGCGCGATGTCGTCGGGCAAGTATCTGGCTCTCCTCAGTTTCTTGATGTCTCCCTCCGTGACGGAGGATACCATCCACTTGCCTCCCGCTCCGGACATGGTTGGAGAAGGTTGAGATGGAAGTGAGGACTTGGGCGCTAGAGCTCGAGTGTGCGGGAGCGGATGAGCAAAGGAGGAAGAAGGCGTGGATAGAAAGGTGAATCCTTATCCCTTTATATGGGCGGACGAAACTAAGCGTCCCCACTTGCCTGGTAAAACTCGCTTATCCCCCAAGCGCCGCAATTGATGGCACGGTTGGGTTACCCATGCCCGTATTGATGAGAATCCCGTAATAAGGGGACACGATCTCTGCTTTGACAAGACGTGTCGAAAAACTGCCTCGCGTTATGTGCGGGGCTGGTTAAAAGAAATGGTTCGAATAATCACCGGGCCATGACGTAACGTCATTAGATCTGCGAAAATATTATTCTCTCTATGGTGGAATGTGGAACTTATTTTGCAGGGTCGGACACTATCCTCGTATTCAAATTCTTCTGTGATGTATTCGGAAAAGGAACCCGCCTTGCAATGCCGAAGACAATACTGCGCACCGGACTCATCGTCGTTGAAGCCTGGTTCATGGGCTACTGAGGGATTCCTGGATTAGGGGGTCTCCGGACAGCCGGACTATCTCCATTGGCCGGACTGTTAGACTATGAAGATACAAGATTGAAGACTTCGTCTCGTGTCCGGATGGGACTCTACTTGGCGTGGAAGGCAAGCTAGGCGATACGTATATGGATATCTCCTCCTTTGTAACCGACCTTATGTAACCCTAACCCTCTCCGGTGTCTATATAAACCGAAGGGTTTTAGTCCATGGGACAACAATCACAACATACAATCATACCATAGGCTAGCTTCTAGGGTTTAGCCTCTCTGATCTCGTGGTAGATCTACTCTTGTACTACCCATATCATCAATATTAATCAAGCAAGACATAGGGTTTTACCTCCATCAAGAGGGCCCGAACTTGTGTAAAACTTCGTGTCCCCTGCCTCCTGTTACCATCCGGCCTAGACGCACAGTTCGGGACCCCCTACCCGAGATCCACCGGTTTTGACACCGACAGGGATGAACTAACCTTGGGTTTTGTCTATGATGACTTCATGTAGATGTTGAAGATGTGGATGTGCAATGTTGATGTAGATCATTTGGAGCAATCCATTGGAGTGAGTTGCACTTTCAATACCTACACGGGTTAGTCCCACAAGGAACAAACAAGAATATCCATAGACATAGAGTGATGTACACACAAGATGATGTCCATGAAAGCATTAGGTTACCTTGTCCCTTGTCTTACCAACAAGAGGGTTTGTGACTCCTTGAACTAGTGCAAGATGTGGAAGTTGTTTACACTTGTTCTCGCCAAAGTGATATGAGTGAAGTATGTTGGCGGAGTCACCCTCAAGAACTCTCTAGTTCTTCTTCTTTGGGATCCACATCATCTTGATGGGAATCCTTAGAGTTGTAGTCGTACTTGATGAAGTACAACTTGATGTAGTATTGGGAACCCACTTGACCAAGGCCTTGGGAGCTTCTTAAAATGCATCAATCTCCTCTTCAAGCTTGTCCTTGCCTTTTTGCTTGTGGTCTTGTGGTGGAAGATCATCTTGAGCTTGTGTCCCTTAGAAGGAAGTAGGATCATACTTCTATTGTTGAGGAACAAACTTTGTCTTAGGGTATTGATCTTCTTCCCACTCAACTCCATTGGCATTGAACTTTCGTTCAAAACCAATACCTTGATTCTTCCAGTGCCTTCCTTGTTTGCGTACAATTTCTTCAAATTGCTTGCTTCCGGCAAGACTCTTGTAGACACCATTCTCTATAATTCCCTTCAATAAGCTATTTTCTTGCTCAAGTGTACCTTGGCTAAGAGAATCATTAGTGGAATCAATAGAACTACTAGAAGCAACAATATTGGATTTAACATGATTGTTGTTACTACAAGAAGAAGAATCTTTCTTACTCTTGTTGCTAGATTTAACTTGTGGCATGTAAGTAGACAAGAGTAAACGCTTGGCAATGTAAGAAGAACTTTTCTTGCAAATATCATCATTGATTGCTTTTAAGAACCCATGCTCTTGCTCAAGGTTGAGCTTTTCAAAGCGTAACTTCTCATGAGTCTTTAAAAGCTCTCGATGATTTTCCAAGGTAGTCTCATGAGCTAACTTAAGAGTGTTTAGTTCTTTAGTTAGACGCTCAATCTCCTTCTTATCATCATCATTCGTTTTATCTTGATTAGCATGATTAATAGCAAGTTCATCATAGCTTTCATCACTGGAGTTGTCAACAAGTAGATCATCATCACCTAACAAATCATCTTCATCACTATTGAAATCAACATACTCGGGGTGTGATACATTTGGACCTTTAGCCATGAAGCATCTTCCAATTCCTTCATTTGGTGAGTCAAATATGTCGTAGGAGTTGGTTGACACAAGTGCTAGACCAGCAACACCTTCATCTTGAGTATATTCGGAGTTGGAGTGATAACTTCTCTCGGAGTGATTGTCGGAGTCGGAGACACATATCCATTCACCAAAGTGAGCTTGATATCTTCGTTTTGTGTAGCTTCTTGATGATTTGTCCTTCCTTTCCGAATCCTTGCTTCTCCGTGATGTTCTTTGTTCATAACGATCATATCTACTCCTTCTCTCTCTTGGTGGTGATTCTTCTCTTCTACTTCTCCTTTTGGGTGAATCTTCTCTTCTTTTGTAGGTAGTTGTACACTCATTGGAGTAGTGTCCGGGTCTTCCGCAATTGTAACAATTACGTTCACGACTCGAAGATCTTTTGTCATTGTAGGACCTTGACTTGGAACTTCTTTCCTTGCTTCTACTCTTGTAGAACTTGTTGAAGTTCTTCACCATTAGGCGCAATTCTTCATTGAAGACTTGTTTCTCACTTGATGATGTAGGAACATCACATGAGGCTTTGTAAGCACCACCTAACTGTTGGGGAATGTTGCAGAAAACAAAAAATTTCCTACGGTTTCACCAAGATCCATCTATGAGTCCATCTAGCAACGAGTGATTGGATGCATCTACATACCTTTGTAGATCGCGAGCGGAAGCGTTCAAAGAACGGAGTTGATGTAGTCGAACACGACGTGATCCAAATCACCGATGACCAAGCGCCGAACGGACGGCACCTCCGCGTTCAACACACGTACGAAGCGGATGACGTCTCCTCCTTTCTTGATCTAGCAAGGGGGAAGGAGAGGTTGATGAAGATCCAGCAGCACGACGGCGTGGTGGTGGATGCAGGGCGTCACAGTAGCAGGGCTTCGCCTATACTGCGAGAGATAGAGATGTAACGGGGAGAGGGAGGTGCCAAAGGCTGAGCTTTCAAGTCCCTCCTCTCCCCCACTATATATAGGAGGGCCAAGGGGGGGGTGCGCCAGCCTAGGAGATCTAATCTCCTAGGGGCGGCGGCCAAGGGGAGGTTTCCCTCCCCCCCAAGGCACCTAGGGGTGCCTTCCACTAGTGGGACTCCTCCCCTATGGAAACCCTAGGCGCATGGGCCTATAGGGGCTGGTGCCCTTGGCCCATATAGGCCAAGGCGCACCCCCTATAGCCCATGTGGCCCCCCGGGGCAGGTGGCCCCACCCTGAGGGCCCCCGGGACCCCTCTGGTGGTCCCGGTACAATACCGATGACCCCGAAACTTATCCCGATGGCCGAAACAGCACTTCCTATATATAATTCTTTACCTCCGGACCATTCCGGAACTCCTCGTGATGTCCGGGATCTCATCCGGGACTCCGAACAACATTCGGGTTACTGCATATACATATCTTCACAACCCTAGCGTCACCGAACCTTAAGTGTGTAGACCCTACGGGTTCGGGAGACATGCAGACATGACCGAGACGACTCTCCGGTCAATAACCAACAGCGGGATCTGGATACCCATGTTGGCTCCCACATACTCCACGATGATCTCATCGGATGAACCACGATGTCGAGGATTAAACAACCCCGTATACAATTCCCTTTGTCAATCGATATGTTACTTGCCCGAGATTCGATCGTCGGTATCCCAATACCTCGTTCAATCTCGTTACCGGCAAGTCACTTTACTCGTACCGCAATGCATGATCCCGTGACCAGACACTTGGTCACTTTGAGCTCATTATGATGATGCATTACTGAGTGGGCCCAGTGATACCTCTCCGTTATCCGGAGCGACAAATCCCAGTCTCGATCCATGTCAACCCAACAGACACTTTCGGAGATACCTATAGTGCACCTTTATAGTCACCCAGTTACGTTGTGACGTTTGGTACATCCAAAGCACTCCTACAGTATCCGGGAGTTACACGATCTCATGGTCAAAGGAAAAGATACTTGACATTGGAAAAGCTCTAGCAAACGAACTACACGATCTTGTGCTATGCTTAGGATTGGGTCTTGTCCATCACATCATTCTCCTAATGATGTGATCCCGTTATCAATGACATCCAATGTCCATAGCCAGGAAAACATGACTATCTGTTGATTAACGAGCTAGTCAACTAGAGGCTCACTAGGGACATATTATGGTCTATGTATTCACACGTGTATTACGATTTCCAGATAATACAGTTATAGCATGAATAAAGACAATTACCATGAACAAAGAAATATAATAATAATACTTTTATTATTGCCTCTAGGGCATATTTCCAACAGTCTCCCACTTGCACTAGAGTCAATAATCTAGTTACATTGTGATGAATCGAACACC